>NC_064877.1:6682500-6690000 GCF_943734665.1 Anopheles aquasalis
TCTACGCTTCCACGGGCTCAATCTCGACGGCAACCTGTTCGTCGGTGGCGTACCGAACCTGGACGCGCTCCCGGCCGGTTCGATCGAGTCACCGGAAGGCTTCATCGGATGCATCAGCCAGCTGAAGGTGAACAGCCGGGAGGTGCAGCTGTACCAGGATGCCATTACGACCGTCGGTCTGACGGCATGCGAAACCTGTGCCGAAGATCCGTGCAACAATGGCGCTGGCACGTGCATGGAATCGCAGACTGTGCGCGGTTACAAGTGTTTGTGCCACGAGGGTTACACCGGAGCGAACTGTGAGACCGAAGGGGCCGGCTGTTCGATCGATACGTGCGGTGTTGGCCGATGCGAGGAGTCCGACCGAGGCTCGGAGTGTTACTGTCCGCTGCACAAGACCGGCGATCGGTGCCAGTACACCGAGCACTACACCGATGCCACGCTCGCGTTCAAGGATGGCAGCTACGCGGCCTACGAGTGAGTTAGCATCGAGCCTATGCCTCCTGCCGAAACAGTTCTGCTCATCTCCCTCTCTATCTTTGCTTCTCTTTAGAAAATTACAAACGAAACGCAACATCCGGTTCCGCTTCAAGGCGGATTCGCTCGAGAACGGTATCGTTGTGTATACGGCCGAAAATGAGCAATCGTACGGTGATTACATGGCGATCATACTGAACGATGGTACCATTGAGTTCCGCTACACGGTGGCCGGCAGTAAGTACCAAGCAGTGGGTGCACCAGGACATCGCCACTAATCAACTAATCGTTGCAGAGATTAAACCACTGATACTACGCTCGACTGTACCGATCGAGGTGGGCCGTTGGTATTCGGTGTCGATTGGCCGTGGAAGGAATGGATCCGGTTTCCTGCAGGTTGACGAAGAACCGATCGTTACCAGCGACATGTTCCGTAGCCTCACCACGCAGCTGAAGACGATGGTGTACGTCGGTGGCTACGATAAGCGGCTGGTCATCAGCAAGGAGCTCGGTGTGACGCGTGGTTTCGAAGGATGCATTGCCGAGGTAAGGGCGCGAGCGCGCCTCTCGCGAACTGAACGAAGATCTAACGCATGCCATTTTGCAGCTGGAAACGTCGGGCAACAAGATCAACATGATCGATGATATTCGCGATTCGGCCAACGTGTACCATTGTGGCACGGAGACGGTGGCACCACCGCGCGTCTCCGGCGGCGACGAGGATACCGAGGGTAGCGACCCGAATCAGCCGTTCCCGGACGTGTGCCGTGAGGAGCGACCCTGCCAGAACGGTGGCGTCTGTCAGACGCACGGTGGTGGACTTAACTTCACCTGCATCTGTCCGGCCGGGTACCTCGGGTTGAGATGCGAGACCCAGTTCAACACGATCGTAGCCCCTCGGTTCCATGGCAATGGCTTTGTCGAGATTAGTCCGCAGGCGCTGGAGAAGGGACCGAATCAGCAGACGACCGAGATCGCGATCATGTTCAGCGCGTACCAGGACAATGGGCTGCTACTGTGGTACGGTCAGCGGAACGATGAGGAATACCTCGGCAACGATCACATTGCGCTTGCGATCCAGGACGGTTACGTCGAGCTGACGGTGCGCATGGATGGGCAGGAATCGACGATCCGTAGTGACGTGTATATTGCCGATAGTGAGCAGCACGTTGCGTTGATTCGCCGCGAGGGCAATCAGTTCCACCTGCAGATGGACTCGCTGACCGTGCACGGTGAGACACGGCCGACTGGCAAGAAGATGATGTACCTTCCGGGTAGCATCTACATCGGTACGTAGCCCCAAAGGCTTTCGATGGACCAGTGGACCAGTCGTATTAACCACGCTCGAACTGCTTTTGATCTTGTTTTTCAGGTGGTGTGCCAGATATCGAGCGGTTCACTGGCAATCGGTACAACGAGAGCTTCAACGGATGCGTGTTCAGTGTGGAGAACAACGAGAAGCGGAAAACGGTGGAACTGCGTGACTGGGCGATCCGTGCGGTCAACGTCGATGCATGTGACGAGTGAGTATCGTGTTGCGGTGAATTTCCGGCTTCTTGCCGTTGCAACCCCGTATAACAATATCGTTTAATCGCTTGTGAGAGGTCACTAACTTCAGCAAAAACCTTCTCCCGTAACCATGCTACCACGGACGGACTCTGGTAACTATCGCTAACCTTCCCTCGAAACCGCAAACAGTCCCTCGTGGATCCCCTCCTCACTGCTCTATACCGATTTCGATGAGTTCGACAATGATGCGCTCGGTCCGTATGAGTTTGATAAAATTGAAGAACCACCTCCGGTGCATATTATTTATCCGCGCCCGTACGGTAACAACGGTGCTGGCCGTGCTGGTCCGTCGTGGCATGTGGTCGGCCCACTGTTACTGTGCTGTTATCCGTTGCTACTGCGCCCCGATTTTCGGTTATGAAAAGCAATCTAAAGTCAGACAGTGAACGGACAGGCGTACCGTCGTGTGATTGTGAGCTAGCTATGGCCCCGCAAAACGCAGGCAACGCAAGCAAAGAAGCATATCAGCACCTTGAGGGTGGGATCGTGAGGCGGAGGTCAGAGGTCCAGATTGTAAATACTTGTAGCCGAGTTCCTTAGCCTGCTAATGGTGACCGGAGGGCCGGAGGGGCGGAGGGCGTGTAAACGAAAGCGAACTCTTTGATATTCTGATCAACAGCGATCAACGCTTACCAACCAAATGGACCAGCAATCCCAGTACCAGTACCACGCTGGTATGCAGATGCTCAACGCAACTCCTTTACCTTGCATTACTTACTAAAAGGATGATGGAAAGTGGAAGAGGAGAGGAAGAGGATAGTAATTGTGTAAATACTGAACGGCTAATGAAGCACGCACCGATCACCCTTCGTGGCGTCAATTAACACAACAAGGCGACAACACGATGTCGTCGCAAACAGCGCAATAGCTTTGCAATTTAAAGGACGCTTTTTTCCGCGGATTTCAGGAAGTGTTGGGCTTCCGGATGCCCCGGAATTCGCATTCTCTAGTCACGGCACCAACGCACACAACGAACTGTACATATAACACGCCTTTATACTTAGCATGTATTAATTTATAGAGACAAGTGTATAAAACTTAGACAATTTCTAGAGTGCTGGAACACCACTAACCGTTAACCGGAGGGACTTGCAACCCCACCGCGGGGTCTCCTCTTTCCGTTCCCGTTGTTGTTGTTGTTGTTTGCTGATCGATTCTGTTTCTGTTTCTCTTCGTGATCGTGCCCCATTCTCTTCCCGAATCCTACAGGGTCGACCTAGGTACTGAGCCGCCAGTGGTTTAAACGAGGTTCGTCGCTTGGAGCGCAACAAATGAAGTCACTAATCCGAGAGAAAGAGAGAGAAGAGCAAGGAGTGCGCAAGTTGCCTCAAAAAACTAAAATCCCGTATCTTATGCATGTAAAACATAAAAAAGAAGAGGAGAGATCAAACACACACAAACAAACAAACAAACACACACGCAACAGCAGCCGCATCAGCAGCAGCAGAAGAAGAAGAGGTCTGCAGAGCAAGTACGGAACACGTACGGTCGTCGGTCGGTGAGCGAACAACGAATGTGCCAAATAATTGTAGTTATTTATGTAAAAAGAAAACGCAAAAATGAACGGGGGGTGGGGGGGCGCGAAGGGAAAGGAATGGAGGAGAAGCAAGCAGGTCCAACCGGAACGAACAGGCCCCAGTCAAACACATGGCAGGTACACCCCCGGGGAAGGGCCGGCAGGAATATCGTTACAGGTTGTGTTCATCTAGAATTTTGGGTTCCACATCCACAAGTTTGCTTTCCAGCAGCAAAAAAGGCACACGCAGCAAGCATAACCACAGCCTACTCAAACTGCCAGTTTAGTTCCACCCAGCCCAGTCAGGAGTAGCACCAGCACCAGCAACAACAGTCAGCAGTTCACGGGATAGTATACCCTCCCACCTGCCAGCAGACTGTCGCTGTTGTGTGCTATTTAGAGATTTAGAGCTTGAAACAACGACTACAACTACTGCACCACCTCCATCTCTACTACTCACATTCACTCAGCACTCTTGGAAGTGTGTTGTTCTTGTGTTCAGAGTACTGGCCAACTCACCGCCATCTTTGCTTCTTTACTGCCCCGCACAGCAGTAGTCCAGTGTTTTTTTTTTCCTTTAATTTTTTTGTAATCTCAGCAACCACCGGCACCGGTCCGGTCGAATATACCACATGACGGGATACGATTCTTTGTTACTAACCCCGCGCCGTTTCGGATTTGTGAGCGAATCAGCTGAGTGCCAGACCGCGCGGTCTGTATCATTGGTTTCTACATCGAAGGCAAAGTTGCGCATTGCTGCATCATCACCATACGCTTAGAAGAGATCAAAATCAAACGGAGAATAGATAGGCGCGCGCGTGACGGCGGCGAAGGAGGCAGCGACGAAGAAACACCATGGTCACCGCTCAAACAGAGCACGAAACGAAACGAAAGCGAATACACGCGCGTTAAAGCATAAACGAGTAATACCATAACGCAGAAAGGGGCCTATAGATATGCCATACAACTATTTTTTTTCCTATCAATTACGACAATAAATGAATAGTCAATGTTATAGGAGGGGATGATACTTTATGTTTTGGTGAAGGTGCAACAGAGAAAGAAATGATTCGCCACTCAAGAAGTTGTTGTTCATTCAGCTGGATTCAATTAAAATTAATCCAAAAACTAAACAGGTAATATTGGATGTTACTGAGTTATTGAAAAGACTTGTTTGCATTTCCCTGAGGAACTTGAGAATAATCTATTTTCTTTATTTCATTAAAACGGCAGTGTTGCTTAGATCGTTGCCAACTGTTTCACACAACTATTCTATCATCACTTTGTACACTTGGAGGTTGTTAGTTACTTAATTCTCTATATTTTCTTACGACACAAAACCCCACACCGATTTTCTTCTTTTGCCGCATGCCGCAACATGCCGCAGTAATTTGGCCCTTACGATAAATTTGTACCCTAAGTTTACCTGGAAAATGTTTGTCCTAAATTCTACTGGTTCCACCCGTTAACCCGTGTACTCCGGCCACTTGCTGCAGTAAAAAACCGTATCTTGTGCTTGTTGTTTGAGCATCATCTTCTCGTCGACTTGTTTCACTGAAAAATATAATTTTGTAAGTAAGAAAAACGCATTAATCTTTCGAACGCATTTAACATAAAAAATAACGGTTAATTCAAATCTATGCTCTCGAGTACTACGCAAATAAGTGCAAGCAAATCATTGCAAGCAGCATAATTTCAAGCGAAAGCAATTTTCTCTTTTGCTGATGGGCGTCACCAACAATAATAACACCACCTCTGTTTTTACGCGTTCTCCCCGAGTTTCGCTGTTTTTCTTCGATTTTAGGTGTCCTGCTTTCCGAGAAACTATCCCTCACGGCGTTCCGGGTGTCCTTTGCACTTCTTGGCAGCGATTGGCGATAATGCGACCATAGCCCGCTGGCACCGAGCGACCGAGGACAGCGAACGGCAGCAGCCCCGAAGAGAGCGTGCGCTCCTTGTTATGGAACCTCCGTACTCCTATTTGCAAGTGGACCTACAAGAGCATCCAGCACCGATGGAAATTCCGCCCCCGTTCAGTATAGAGGAGTTTAACCTCTATCACCAGCACGCCTACAATACGTACGCCGAGTACGATAAGAATGCCTTCTACGCCAACCAAATGTCGGCCACCACCGTTGGCCAAAGCTTCCCGCGAACTTCCCACAAGCCGAAGAGTGCCAGTTCCAAGCATCATCACGAGCAGCAACAACAACAACAACAACAACACCAACAGCAGCAGCAGGAGCAACCGCAGTCCCAACCAGGGCAATCACACCACAACATCTTTGACCAAAACCAGCACCAGAACCATCACCAGAGCACCACACATCATCCGTCGGCTCAGGGCCGTAGCAGGACGAGGCAAAAGAAGGATAAGGGGCATGCATCCAGCAAGCAGCAGCAGCAAACGGAAGTGTCAATGGCAGCAGCAATAGCCGCGGCAGCTGCTGCTGCGGCCGTTACTATACCTACACCAACCCCTGCTGCCAGCGTAGTAGGCAGCGATCAGCTATCGCCACTGCTCCACCCATCGGTGGAGGGCCGGGTAACGGTGAAGGCGCTCACCCGGGCCAAGCACACGCTGCAGCAGCGCATCAAGCGCCAGAATGAAACGCCCGAGCAGAAGGCGGCTCGGCGGCAACGCAACGCCGAGCTAAACCGTAGGCGTCGGCAGAACAAGGAAGACATACGGGTGACGATTGAAAAGGCGAAGAACCGCTTGCGCCAGAGGATAAAGCGCGAAATCGATCGGATGCTGCGGACGCGCCAAAAGCGCGACGAATTTCTACGCGAAACGTTCGAACAAATGTCGACCGTGTTCTCCGACACCGATATGCAGCAGTACCAGGAACGGGTAGCTAGCATCATACGAGAGATTTCCAACTGAAACGACGTTGCCGGTGGTGGCGCTACGCGGTTTTGTTTTACTGTACAAAAGAAGTCAAATAAGGGTGAAAGGTGAGAAGCTGAGGTCGACAGGGAGCTACGAATCGCTCGTGCAAGCAAGCAAGCAAGGCAAGGGTGGGTAAACGATGCCATGTTTCATGCGTGATGTGAGATATCGATAATATAGCACAAGAGAATAGGGTGTAAGGCAACAGAAAAACAAATGAACGCGCTCTAAACTAAGCGATAAAACTCACTAGAATAAAAAGAACCGTACACTTTTTAAAGCAGATCGTTCGCCACTGGCCAAAAACACTCTCGGAAGGGGTGTTCGGAAGGGGCCATCACAGTTGACCATAACACCAGCACAAGCTGCACTACTCCATTCTTTCCTAATCACGCAGCAGGCCATCTGATCGACTCCCATTCTGAGTAGTCTGTACACGCTTCGGTGGCATTCCAAGCGCCCGACAACAATGCACAATTGTGGCGCGTCGTTGCGGGGGACACTTTTTTCGAAACCGTAAGTGCCGGCGATGATTGATTGGCTAACGCGCCTTTTTTTTTTGTTTTAAAATTTGTTCTTCCCTTCATTTGTGACACTTTTCACTTTTTCCAAACCTACTTCCTCAAAAGGGGAAAAAAGAGGGATAAAAAGCCGAGGGTCACCGACCATTGTTTGTGTTGTGGATGCGCACAAACACGAAACGACGTCATTGGAACGGTAATTTCTACTACTGGTGGCCGAGCGAGCACCATCGATTGATCATTTACTATCGAATGTAGTGCACCACTGTGGCCGTGGTATGCGTGCGCAAATTTGTGTGACCCGTAATTATGGGTCTTTCCCTCAATTTCATTTTCCAGCAGGAATACTATAAAACGAACGGTTGAACCGTTTGCGACGCGTGTTTGCTATGGGTGCTTTAGCAGCAACAGCGGCGGCGTTTCCTATTTCGTGCTTTTCTCCAAACGTAGTGCTTTAGTAATTTGTGGTGTGGGATTTGACTTGAAAGTGTTTCCCTGAGTTAGAGGCTAATGAAAGAGGGGTA
>NC_064877.1:6695000-6735000 GCF_943734665.1 Anopheles aquasalis
TCCCAAGAAGAGTTGCACATCGTGCTCCAGTGCGAACACGCAAAGCCATCGAGACGACATGAACATGATGAGGTTCACTTCCCGGTGACCCGCGTGACAGCATTCCGACAAACAAAACCACCCCGAGAACCATTGATTAGCTTGCCGTTGCCATTGAATATCTTCCAGCTAGTTACCTCCACGCCATCGATAGCGCAATAATCCTTTATGCAAACAGCCAAATCATCTTGGCACAATGTTTCGCTGTGGGTCGTCCTTTTCTTCGGCCGGCTCGCATTAACGAAATATGAATAAACGATTTAGCCCGTGAGCACATTAACAAGCCGATGTGTGATGCCATGAATTGAAATTTTGGAAAACTCCATTAAGCAGAGCAGGGAGTCCTGCTGCACTGCATAGACAGCAGTCGCGGCCGCTCGTTTATCACGCATAAATTGACGGATTTTCTATATTTAAACGGACACTCGCCATCATAAACCGTGACTCGCAGGGCCGGCAAATTGAACGGGCATTGAAAAGCCGCAGTACTAATTGCTCAGCGCGCTAGCGAGGGCTGCAGGTGTTTAATCCAGCTGCTGGCCGGATCCGCAAATCCCCAACCGGCACGGGGTGGCCTTTTGCACTATAATTAAAACCGGACATTTAAACCTTCGTCGAACCGGCGCGAAGAGACAGAGAGAGAGAGAGAGAGAGAGAGAGAGCGTGCAGATCGCAATTAGAAGATATTGAATTGGACACTTCATTGGAGAGTGCTTTTCGTTAATAACATTAGCCGTTGCATGTGCTACAGGGAGCGAACCCGAGGCCCTCCACCAGAGATATGGTTTGTTTTTATTTTTTTAATTAATTGGTTTAATTGCGAGTAAACCTCATCCTGAATTACGCGACCGGATGCGCCACGAGCAGCAACAGCAGCAGCACCAACAACAATGTTGGTACTCTTGTTTTGGTCTTGTACATCCTTTTACCCGACATGATCATCAGCCCACTTCCTGCTCTGATGATTGCCATTTGGATCCGGGATCCGGGATCCACTTCCCGGACAATAATAGGTCGCTGTGAATCGACTCCCAACCCCCGGGCGAGGGGCAACATCTTTAGCCACTTGGGACCTTTTCTGGAAGGGAAACTAAATCAAACACAAACCCCAAAGCAAGCGGGATAATCTTTTTGCAGGAAGAAAAAAAACAGAACGCCGCGAATTCTTGTGCAGCATTTTTAATTAAAGATATCAAACAAACGGCGTCCGCCGCTCACCCCCGGGAACTAAGCATCCCTTTTTGGCCTGCAGGGGGCTTCATTTCCTTTCTGCCCTACCCGGTTCTTAATTAGAGCGTGGCCATGATGAGCTTGGCGGAAGTTTGTAGTTCGCCGATGCAACCATCGCCGCCGCGCATCCCAACGGAAATTCAATTTACACGCGGGAATACATATACTGGCATCCGCTGGCCGGGCCCGTTACTAAGTAGCTCTCTAGTGGCCTCCGAAAGGGCCACCATTCCCACCTCATCCAAGTAATCCATCAACGATGAAGGCGAAAGGCATGCCATGCGCCCAACCACCACCTGTTGCTGCGTGTGGAAGGCTGATGATGATGGCACATGATGGGGCAGATGGGAGCATAGATGACATGTGCCTGCTGAGTTACTTGATGTACTACCAACGCTGACATGCACGGCCATAACGCCCCGGGAGTATTTGCCTTCTTTCACACATACACGCGCGTGCTCTCTCGCTCTTGCGCTCTTTCTTCTAGGAAGGCACCTCCATCATCCACCGTGTTGTAAACACCAAAGTAATTTTAAGTAAGAATCACCATTAGCTTGGCCTCCAAAAAAACCCGCCACGAGCAGCAATCCATCGGATAAAACCATCGTTCGCTCACTCTCTCTCTCTCTCTCTCTCTCTCTCTCTCTCTCTCTCTCTCTCTCTGGCTCTGGCTCACTTTTCTAATACTCATCTCGCTCTCTCTCTTTATCTTTATCTCTCTCTCTCTCTCACTTCCTTCCAGTGTAATATCCTTCGAGCTGGTATCTCTCCGAATGACTCCGGACGATCTCACGGCGAGTCCGGCCAGTCAGCCAGCCAGCGGAAAAAGCATCATTTTCTACGCCAGCTTACCAGAGATAAGGAGTCTCGCCGTGTCCTCGTGACGAGAGACCCCTCCTCGTAGCTGATATGTTGGGTGCTGAGCGATACCATGGCGCACTCACGCAGCCAACTCCGGTAACCGTGGAGCCGACAGAGCACGCCATGATGACGACCACGACGACGATGATGCCCTGCCGTTACCTTCATCAGTTTTCGTTTGCATCTCGTATCAGTCGGTCGCAGCAATCCTGCGCTGTCGCCATTTGCCAGCGAGATCGCAGTCTGTGACCACTACATCGACGGTCGGTACGTGTTCCTCGCTAGGACGCTACTAGCTGGTGAGAAGCTTATTAAGTGTAGTGGCCATTTTCTAAAAGGTGAAGTGTGTTAAAGGGCGGGTTTGTGTGCAAAATTAGTTAACAATTAAAAATAGAAAGTTCGGCCATTGTGGGAACAAATGGCCAACAAACAACTGCGCCCCAAAACCGCACACAAACAACGGCAGAAAAACGGATTGTTTGTGTTACCGGTGATGGTGGGCGGAGGTCGGTCGGTTTGCGCTGTCCAGTGTCGAGTGCAACCCCTTAGCCGACATCATAAATAAACGAAACAGGAAGGCCACTTCACGGTGGGTTTCGAATTAAAACAATATCATCCGCAGCACCCCACACGTAGCCTGCTGTGTGCAAGAGTTTCAAAATAAAACAATCTCCAACCCGAGAACGAATGAACCACAGCGGGAAACCACGAACGTGACCACGGGACCTTGAAGATCAGATACAAAGGGTGTAGTAGTAGCGACCCGTGTGCCCGTGCAATTCTTACAGATTCGTTATATTCGAGGGTCGTGATTGGGGCGAGGAACATAATAGTGCGCTGGTAACGGCCACTCACGGCGTAGTCGCCATTATAAGGACGAAAGATCCCCCCTTGCTGGAAGGGATCTGAGAAATTATGGCGCAACGCATGTGAAGTGCTGTGTAAACAACAAATAACACCCAACACAACACAACACAACACAACACGACGGTAGTGGCCGGCGGCGTGTGATTAAGCAACAGACCGCCATGCCGTTAGTGCCCGACTTGAGTGGTACTTCCTTCCAGGAACGGACCAGATGAGCGCGACGAGAAAGGAATCCAATAAATTATTGGAAAGCTGCTGCTGTTGCGAAGATGCGCGTCTCCCATCAAATGGGAGACCCGAGGTCATCCTAAGGGTCTCGGGCGAAATTGGGAACAGACCAACCCGAAAAAAAACATGCCAACTCCGATACTAACCACTTCCGGTAGGCTGGTCCGGTCATGGTCTCTTATCAGTTTCGGTTCGGTGCGTTGATTTGTTTTGTTCCGACGGAACCGAAAGCCCGGCGTGCAGTGCATGTCACTGACAGCAGCCGACAGGTCGACTTTATACCATCTGGAGCGTTTATTATTGCAACACTGGTTCGCTCGCTGCGGCCTATCATACACATGGGCGGCGGAAGAGGAGCTGGATGTGACAAATTCTATTACCGGGTTGGTTGCTATCAGTTGGAGTAATGGATACGGCATGATTTACGGTGCAGCCATCTATTAGATTGGTTCGTTCCGTGTGCTCCATTGGCAGCACTTTCTTCTTTCGTTATTTATTTAAATCTCTCTCCAGCACGTTGCAGGACATCAGCACACCAGCACACCGGGATCCGATGACAGGTCGACGTCGATCGCACTCGTCGAGCTCTCAAACGGTCTTGAGGACCATTCCCGTATCGGAATGGAGCCGAATCGTTCTTCCGGCGAAGAAGAAAGCGAGGGAAAGGGGGTGCCACCAGACAACACTGTGACAGCCCGTCGGGGTCAAGCCGGCCCCCGGAAAAAGGTTACCATTAATCCCATTATTTTTCGGATTTCCACCTTCGGTACTGGAGATGTCGACTTCGAATTCGACTTCGGGCTGGCCGGGCGCCATTAGAGGTGTGATGCGCGCCACACGATGAACCCCCCACAACGGGTCCCATCCACCGGGGGTTAATGATGATGGACACACCGGTGGAAAACTCATTTCCCAACCTTTCGTGGGCCTCCTGTGCTGCTGGCATACCTGTGGGCTCCAGCTGGCACCAGGTGATACATCATTGCGGCTGACTTGGCTTGGCTTGCCGCCTTGTGCCAACAGCCCGCAGCCAGCCTCCAACAATGACACACTAACGCACCGGCGTGTACGCTGGAATAACAAATATTTATCTTCATTTATTAGTCCCCTCTCCACCGCTGTACCATCTACCACCAGGTCTGTGTTTGGTCTGGCCAACCTTTACCGGAAAGAAACCGTAGAAACGGAGGAGCTCAGAGGAGAGGAGACCCCCAAAGCAGTGGCGCAGCTCATTTGAAGGCATCTTGGGTGTATGCCAAGAGTGTGGCCCTTTCACGAACCGGAATACTCGCTATCTCTCGCTCTCCAACACTCGCTTCCTGATCCGGGGGAGTCCTGCGAGCACCCTGGGACCATAATTCCTTTTTCGCAACCCAACCAGACTGTGTGTTTTATCGTTTATCTATTTTCACCCTTCGCCGGGCCGCTTTTTCCAACTGTGAGGTTCTTCTTTCAAATCGAAAGAAGGTGTCTGCGGTGTGCCTCCGGGGGTGCCTCAAGCGAGGAAGATGCTCAATTTTAATAGGTTTCCCCGATTAGTGCCTCCGTTGCTTAATTGCTTCCAGCGCTAACGAGCATAGGCCCGGCAGGATCTTGCTGAAGCAACACGTGAGCCTCTTCCGCGACAGGAAAAGGGAAATCGCTGGAAAAGAGGGGGATCGGTTCCAAGTAGCACCAACCAACCAGCAGGCAGCACCGAGCTGTAGTGACATAATCACATCTTCGCCTTTGCTTACAACCCTTTCACTCTCTCTCTTTTTCTTTGCCTCTCTCCGTCTCCTTCTTGCTGACGCAAAAGGATGCTAATCGGCCCCGAGGGAAGGATGGCGGGGAGCCTTTTCTCGCGAGAAGTGATTTGCATAAATATTCGTAAACATCGCCGCCCCTCCCTGACCAGCCCCTACCCTCCGGAAACCCTCGTTCATGGAAGGCTCCGGCTCCGGTAATCCTTTCGATAAATAAACATGCAACAATGGACCAACATCCGGGCAATCCGGGGGGAGGGTGGCCTCGGCACTATGGCCTCGACTTACAACCCCGCGGTTTTCACCGCCAACCTCCGCTGGCCGCTCAATCGTGTGGAATCGTGCTGCACACAATTTGATATGCGATGATGCGACAGACACTCGCCCACCACCGATCGACCCCTCACACCGTGGAGTGGGGCGTCCATCGATCCAAAAGTATCATATTCTCCAACCAGCATTGGAATTCGAATCTGTAGTGCTGCTTCTCCTTCTACTCTTCCTCCGTTCTACGACTTTTCGCATTTGTTTATTCTCGGAGCCGACGGAACGACGTCCAAGATACAGTTGGTCTAAGCAAACGCTGGTGAGTTCATAGAAACCAGGGCCATTTTCACAGCTGGAAACTCAGCACTCTCCGTGTGTTGCTGGGGCCAACCAGTTGAGCCTGCGATTCTGTGGCAGCAACAGCAGCATCCCCAACGCGCACTAACTAACCTTATTGAGCGACATGAATCGATTTGTATGATGGAAATCGTAACCCGTCCCTACCCGGTTGAACTCGAAACCGGGAATGTGTAATGCCATTATCGAAATGAGGCGTTGCCAGGAGGGCCAGACAGCCTTGCCAGCCACCCAGGCACCCAGCACGCAATCAATTTAATGCTGGTTTTCCAACAAACTTATTTATCAAATTGCGTGAATACGTGCTGTGGGTGTGTCTACGTTTATGTGTGCGTGTTGGTTCTAACAAAATTTACATTTCTTCCATTTCCCGAATCGCGCCCGCGCCCGTGCCCGCGAGTGTGCGTATATGAGGTGGACAGCAGCAGCCACGAGTTGGAAAGGCTTCTTTAATTTGAATAGAAGGCCCTCAAACTTCCCATGGCGGTCTGGTCCGGGGCTCCAGCTGGAGTAACACTTTGTCCTTTTTGCGCCTGATGATGAACAACAGTTTGAAAGTTGTTGGAACGGTATCACAACACGCACAGAACAGAAAAAAAAACTTCACAAAACACCTCTCCGATTTCGGTTTCGCCTAATGGTGTGGCATAAATATTAGTTGGAGTTTGGGCTTGACATCGTCCGGTGGAGGAGAGTTTCGGGTCCCTGGTAAGCTTCCGTTGACCGTGATTTTTCGCCCAGAGGAAGAAAGTGAGAGAGAGGGATTAATCAATCCCATAAACATTCAGGCATTCCGAACTTTAAGCGGCAGCCTCACCGCGGTGCGCTGCTTTATAATGCTTCCAGGCATTTCGGAAGCAATTAGCACGCTCCAGCTCGATGGTGTGAAGGCTGAGAAGGCACAGCAAAGACCGTGGCCCCACCATGGGCTTCTTTCCTTGCGCTAATTGTGTCCTGGGCCTGCCTCTCTCCGGGAGTGATTTATTTAGTAGCGTCCTCTGCTGGTTGCCGCCAAACATCAAACAGAAGGAAGCCAAGCTTTGGGGGAAAGGGTGCTAAAGACCACAATCAACACGCTCCTCCATAT
The DNA here is from genome assembly GCF_943734665.1 of Anopheles aquasalis. Lineage (NCBI taxonomy): Eukaryota > Metazoa > Arthropoda > Insecta > Diptera > Culicidae > Anopheles > Anopheles aquasalis. The sequence goes on from NC_064877.1 coordinate 6,701,682, forward strand.
GGTGCCGACTGAACGAGGGGAGACGAAGGAACGAAAGGGCGAGCGGGAGAAGTCACGTTCCTGGTTCCAGCGAACACCGGAGTGACGGCTATTGATTGATGAGGGTTATAATTTATTACGATTCGCCGCGATCGGCGACAATTACAATTACATTTATACCACTCTTTCCGCCACCCGATGGTCGTGTGTGATTTGGAGAAAAATGCTTGCTCGGAATTAATTCCCACTAATCCGCCCGTAACTAATCCCTGGCCTTGCTCGGAAATCGGTAACAACTCGGTCGGTGTGACTACCCAACATCCGATATAACTCTTGATTAAGGTTGCAGCGCACCCCCGAGCGGAGTGAGACCAGCCAGAGAGGGCATGAATGCATTCAGCAAATTGCGAACCAGACGTGTTATGAATTACGGATAAGTCCAACTACACGTGCGCAAGTTTTTATCAATGAAACGAACCGGTTTTTGCTTAGCTGGTAAGCTGTTTAACTCAAGTTGCTGTTCAGGTTGCCACCGGCGGCAGCTCCGCTTCGAGGCCCAACATTCAAATACTTCCCGCTCAGCAAATTTACGCTCCAGTACGCTCCACGAGGCGAGGCCGTCTCTTGAGGCCAGATTCTCATCATCAAGCGTCATCAGTGTGGCTCTCGAGCGCGTAATCATACCGCTTCGTTCGGTTTTGTTGAAGTCCCCGGACCTCCGTTCGGGGAATTTGTTAAAAATGGGTTACTTTGATGTTGGCTTCCCGCTGCCGCAGAGTGACAGATCGAGCCCATGACGTCTTTGGCCGAGAAATGAATCACAGGGTTGCTGAGGGGATGACACTTGATGGCATATTCAACGTTGCACAACCGGAAACTCGCTGTTTTCCCTCAATGAATTTCCCGGAGGCGGAAATGGAATGGAAAATTCGTATCACTCGGATTGTAGAAAAGCATCTCCGGAAATACATTGGCAATCGTTCAAAACACGCAAATGATACCAATCGAACCGATCGAACGGACGCGCGAGTACCGGAGACAAATTAATAGTTTCCCTTTGTCCACGATTGTTTGCCCTTTTTTTAGTACTTTCCACTTTCAGTTTTATGGCACTCGAGCGCACGTTTTATGCTCAGCAACTTATCATGTGAGGGGCGAGTGAGTCCTCTTGCCGGCTGGCGAACGAACCACACTCTCTGTTTGTTATCTGCAGCGCCGTGTGCGACTGCAATAACGTTGCAGTTGAGGAATGGCAGGGAAGGGCCTGGAATGCCATTGCACAAACAGAAATGCACAGAAACCCCCCTGGGGAAAATACCGGCGTCCTCTCGTCCTCATGTGGCATCTGGGGCACACTCAAACTGTTACTAAGTAAATGTGGCGTCCACAATGAAAAATCGAAATCGATCGGAGCGCGAAGCATGAAAAACAAACGGGATCACTGGGTGGTCGCACAAACAAAACGGAACAGGGGAAGCAATTCAAACTTTTTGCATCAAATGAATATGGCATAGTCGCCGGAAATATTGTAAAATATGGTCATGTGTGTGACCAGCTGTGCGCTGGTCATATTTTCATTCCGGGCTCAAACAACAGCTTAACTCTCGAGCATCACGTACAATCCTTCAACTCTTATGCCCCCTGTAGAGTAGGCAGACAGATTGAAGCAACTGATACTGGCGTAGTGTCATGTGTCCGAATTTACGCCCCCCAAAAATGACTTAAACCAAAGAGCACCGTACGAACATTATCAAAACCGCAACGCACCACCAAAACTGGTGTGGTCTGTGACCAAAACACAAAAGACTCCCACAAATCTCGTGCGAATCCAGTACTTTTGGCCCAGCGCAATGTGAGTGTAAAGTGTCAAATCGCAAAACCGGCCATCCGGTGGTGAGTGCAGCAGCAGTGCCAGTAGCTGTTGAAGTGTCGAATAGACGATTGCTGGAGCTCCCTTGGCTAGTGCAACGCGCCCCAAAAATAGGCAGCACAAAATGAACGATACGGAAGTGAACGATGAGCTGCTGCTGCCGGCGGTGGTGATGCAGCTACCATCGCTAGCGGCAACCGCCGACAACAATCTGTCCTGGATCGAGCGGTTAAACTACTCGTTCGGCAACGAGGCACTGTACCACGCCAACACTTCGACGATCGAACGGATCGTCTCGATGATGGTGCCCGTATTCTTCGGTTTCATCGGCCTAGCCGGGCTGCTTGGCAACAGTCTGGTGGTAATCGGTAAGTCCTGTCCATGCACGCACACCCTTCTCCCTGATAGATTCCATTCTATGCCCTGTCCTCTGCCGCCACCCTGTGGTTAAGCTCAATTGCTGGTTCCAAGCAACCAGCGCGTTGGTGTTGCTTAGCAGAGCAGTTTCGTTGTTGCCTGTTGCGTTGCTATACAACGGAAACGCCTTCGGGATTCGTTCGTCGACGAGATGAGATTGCACACACGATCACACCCTTGCCCTTGAATGTTCCAATAGTTCGTTTGACAGAGAGAGAGAGAGAGAGAGAGCGTAGGTCTGGTGATTGTCCCCATCCTAGCGGCCGTTCTGTACATTCATTATGCGTCCCCTGATTAATGGTCTTATTGGCTTATGGTTATCACGGATCGGCTTCTTTTCTGGCCCCCGGAACCCTTCCCTTCTTCATTCGCCTTCATCAAACATTCATTAAAACCCACGGTCACGGACGCCATAAAGCTGCGTTTACAGTGGGCCCTTCCCGGTGGTTCCTAGTGGCGTTTGACATTCAGCCTCTCTCTCTCAGCCATTTCACCGATAGAGCGCTAATCCACCATCGCGAGGATTAACAACTGCGTCGGGGGGAGCATTTTCCATCCGCGAAAAACAAAAACCAAACATTTCTCAAAACAAAACACTCGAAATCACTCGACACACCTCCGTACGGCGGGTTTTGGAGTTTTGAGTTTCGACATTTGAAATCCAATACTCGTCCTCCTCCACCAGCGGTGAAAAAAATGGGCCAAAAAAGGGTGTCACTAAGGGTGCACCAAATAAAACTTTCGCCAGCACCACGATCCTTGCACGAGCCGCGCTACTCCGTACGTAATTCGATAGGAGGCAAAGCTACCCTCACACTGGTCAGGGGCTGGTCCCACCCCCCCGCTGATGCCCGGGGTTGTGAGGAATCAATCACGCTGATGTTGTTTCTCGCCTCGTAAAAAATAAAACACTCGCACGTCCGCACGAGGACACCCCCTTTCCACCAGCCCAATCTTTATCGGTGCAGAAGCAATAAAGCGACACAAAACTGTGCAAAGGCTAAAATGGGGCTCCATTCGTGAGCCGAGAACGTAGCAGAATGGTGACGAAAATTCTTTCCATTGTTTGTCCTTTCCAACTCCCTTTCTGGTGGTGGTGGTGGTGGTGAGGGTGTAAGTGCAATAAATCTTTCACTTCGTTACTCGCTAATCCTAGGGCTTGTCTCGCGGGCTGTTTGTCTTGAACACACCACTACGCACATGCCCGGTGCAAGTTCTCGAGAGTGTATCAAATGGAAGTCCACAAGTGGAAGTGGATCGCAAATCGATTATGGCATTCAGTTGGGAAAGATTTACTTCCCAAACGTCTGTCTGTTTGTCCTTCCATTCCACCCTGCCAGGTACTTTGTAGCGGATAATTGCATTAAACTGGACCCTCGGGAGTGTCCACCCCCCATCCCCCCATTTGGGACACTCCATCCCATTGACTGTTTTGTGTTGAGAATAAAGCAGCAGCGTAGCTCGCCATTGTGCTTCGATGATTGAATAGCTCAATCCAAGTCGATGCCACATCTCAACGTTGGACGCGTTGGGTGAACGAAAATTGATATTCCACTGGCCACGACTGCTTCTCTGCTCCGTTACTATCTTCATTTTCGGGGCGGAACCACCATCCACCATCGATCTTTGCCAGCGTTGCCACCATGAGCAGCACGAAATCAACACCAGCCCAGTGCGGTATTCGGGGTGGAGCGGAATGCTGTGATAAGGGTAATTAATCTTGTTCGAATGAGCGAGGGATTCACTCCGCTTCCCTTCTTTGCCCTCTGCGTGAAGGGTTTCCTCGTCCAGGGCAACACGAACTAGGGCGCACGGAACTGGCAAAGCAAAAAAGGAAAATGAAAAGGATCTCCCCGAAGCTCTCAGCCTCATAAATGCCGGCAACAAGTGCTTCACTCTATCATCACCCGCGTTCCGGTCCCTTCCTCGAAGCTGCTGCTCTCCTTGAACGGAGCGCAATTTGATGAATGAACTCTGAACGCAAGATTGGTCCTGGTGCATGATGGTGGTGGTGGTGGGCGCAACACCCCCTGCTGTTGATGACTCTCCTCGTCTCATCTCGAGAAGAATCCCTCCCCCGACTGGATAAAATGAAACGATTTTATGCTCGACAGATATGATCCTTTCCAGGTTCCTCGGATGCGCCAGCTCGAATATATCCTGAACGCAACACGGGAGGATGGCTTACTGGCGACACCGGAAGTGTGCTCTATATTCGTGCTCTGTGCGCACGGACCGCCGGTTCTGCTGCTGCTCCTCCTTTGATGAAGATGATGCAACAAACGGCCGGGACAAAGCGTAGCGGATGAACGCCTTTTGGCTTAGCTATTTACAAGACCATCCGGGCAGGATGCAGACTCCCTCCCACCGGTACCACGAGTGCGGTGGCCACTAAGTCACCGCAGAGCCCAATCCCGGGAACGGGGTGCTTGTGGTTTGTGGTTTGCCACTGTCTCTGTGTCCCTGGATCTGTCTGTGTGCACGTCTTGGTGGAAAATCATTCCGTGCATGAAAAATCGTTTTCCATTGGCAGCAGCAGCAATGGTTTGGGTTGGCCGGATGGCATCATTTCGTGCCTTCTTGAATAGCAACGGAGTTGGTAGGAAGCCCGAGGCTGAAGCCGCGTCCTTCACGCGCTGTGACCGCTGCAGCCCTGAGGGCAATCTCTGTGCTGGAAACGTGCTGGAGAACGTCTCCATCGTTAAATTGAGGGAAAACGAAGCGACTGCCGCTCATCTTTTGCGTAATCTCCTCTACCTCGGCCCTTAAGTGAGCTGTAAAAGTTGTTCATTAGTGCAGCAGCAGCAACAGCAGCAACAGCAGCAGCACATTCGTTGCGTTGCAGTCGATGCAACGTAATAATGAAAAATGATCAAGATGGTCTCTGGATCTCGCCCAAAGGATACCAAGCGATATTTATGAAATCAACGTCAAGCGGTGCTTCTTCTAGGAATCACTCAACAATGACCTACACTCGGATTGTGTTTTGTGCTGAATTGCAGTAGCCAGAAACCGCACTCGATCGGTACCAAGAAGTTTATTTCTATGCAATGGACCGATATCGCTGATGATATGAACAATAGAGATATTCCGCATTCATGCTTCAACGCTTCCCCATCGGCACTTCAACGAGTAGTGGCAAAGGCAGAGAAATCGATTTGAATCGTTGCAACCAGATAGCAAAATACCACATTCCGCAACATCGTCCCTGACCCTTTCGGTTTCCTCGTTCGCATATCGCACGCACCGAGGCCACTCGAGTGCAGTGAGGAGAATCGTTCAAATTGGTACTCAAGTTACGTTAGCATGTTTATTGAATTGAAGCACTCGCTGTGACTCGGTGCAATAACCACTAGCGACATCTGAACCTTCGGCCTCAGAGGTATGTCACGGGAGGACGATATCGGGATCAAATATGTCTCGGTTCATTAGACGCATCAAACCGAGCTGAGCGTGTCTTCAGCAGCCATCAATGATAATCAAGGGCCATGGGAATTTGCACAGCTCGCAGGTAGGATGCCATCCAGATGAAATACAGATGATGATATTCCCTTCTGTCAAGATGGCTGGCGGTGGGGGACCGCCATCTGTTTATAATTGCAAAACATAAGCTTTTGGAGAGTATGTGGTATCAATTTATTCACCGAAATCCCCACTCGCGATAGGCATGTGGGTAGTATTCATCTGCGGACCTTTTTCTGCTGCTTGACTAGAAAAAAATCCAGAATGGGCCTTTTACTAAGAAAATATTTGAATTGTTGGAATAAATGGTTGGGAAAACAAGCGGCCCCTAACCGGAGGACGTTAACCTTTCAGGAAATGAGGACTAATTCCTTTTATTGCCGGGTCCGTCATTCAGTTCTGGTTATGCACAAGCGAGCGGAATTGCTGCCAAAGGAAGTGGCTTCCAACGTTTAGATCAGGGGTCTCAAACTCATATCCGCATGCAGGCCGCAGTTTATAGTATGGATGGCTTCATTAAATTGGCTTTTTGTGGTCATAGAGATAAACACAATTCCAAATCTTGTCGCCGCGCCGGAAAAACGAAATGATTCAGCTTCATTGCCAAAACCCACTGATGGAGGCGCCAGGTGGCCGGTACTCTCAGGGATTTTTAATAGCAATTTAAATCGCTAAATAACCCAGAAATCTCGAACTCCACTATGTGGTGAATGTTAAAATGTTGAAAAAATGTTTCTTCATTCAATTTTTCTAGTTTAGGTGAATAATAGTAAAATAAATAATGAAAATATGTTTCATATGCTACAAACTGCCAACTTTTATGCGTCAACCTGAAATCCATCAAATACATCTACTAGGAGAAAAATTGTGTTTCTCCTTTTACCTCAATCAAAAGCGGACAATCTACATGTCTAAAACAAGAACTAATCTTGTAATTGTACTCGATCGAACAGATGCTTTGAAGTGACAATGCTATCATTGTTGAAAAGGAACTCTTTGTTATAACGTATGCATTAAAAAAAAGAGACAAAATTTGCCGATTTTTCCTGGGCAAACCGTCAATCGCATTGCAGAAACTAAAAATGCAGCATCAATAATAGTTATCTATGAGTCATCAGACAAAATTTGAAAGCTTTATCAGTCCAACTCTAATCGTGATGACGAAAAAAGCGAAGCAACTTCGTTCCGAGGTTTGCGCATTTCAAAAACGGTATCCTGACGCGACCAAAAAGATTATCGTGTGACACTTTGTGAGTGTCGGATATGGCCGTTTCAGTATCTACAAGATCTTGGCACTATTGCCCAACAATAATAGCATCACAAGAAGGCATAGTTCGGCACGGCCGACGACTCTGACCGACCAAAACCTCCAAAGGATGCTGATGACCGATACCGAGGAAAAAGTGGTTACATCGCTGCGTGCGATTGGCCGTGAGATCGGTGCAACGGCCCAAATAATTAAGAAGTATTTGGAGTACATAGCCATACATGTCAGAAAGCGAATATCCCGGCCACTAATCTCAGAGCAGCAATTAATGTCACAGCGACAGCGGTTGACCACGATCGTCAAGTTAATTTTTTTTGGCGCATCGCGGCGTGGCGGTGGTGAATGCACGCGATACCTATCTCAGTCTAGATGAAAAATTATTAAAAGGCACTTCATATTTTACTTTCCGCACGAAGAAAGTGAGCTCTAAAGTTAAATTCACTCACAGACCAAGTTCCTCAAAAAGGCCCTCCATTGGCTAACAATCAGCTGCCCTTCTTTAACTCCGAACTGGTCGTGATCGGAAAAATTTATTATGCAAAGTGACTGTAGAAAGTTGCGTCAATCATCAAGGAACACTAATAGTACAAAGATCGGGGAGTCTGACCAGAAACGATACGCGAAGTGATCGTTAAACGAAATGAAGCGGCTGAGTACCAATGTGATACCAAAGCTTGCGAACCCCCTCAACGTCCCCCAGCTGCTGCCCATCGAAAATTTCTGGGCTAACTTTAAACGTAGGATCTATTTTAACAATTTTATTGGAAAAACGGAGGAGAAATTAAATGAAAAGACACAGAAATAGTTGAAAAACATGTGCACAAATATGTTTTTGACTACCATGTCGAAATTACCGTCTAACTTCCAGAATCCTATTCGGAATGGCGTAGAATTTTTTTGCTGATAAACTGATAAACTCCCTTTCCACATGTAATTTACAGAACTCAATTATCTGTCATACTTTATTTTTTATCGCCATTCAAATTTTGTCTCTTTTTTTTAATGCATACGTTAAAGGAAGTACACAGGAAATTCGAACGCAAGGGCTCACCTCAAAGTGTGAATGGTTGAAAATGATATGCCACGAATGATTTGTATGAGAGTTGTAGAGATGCAGTTTTTAATTACAATCAGTGTTTCTTGCTAACAGGTCGCTTTGCAGACATTAGCAATCTTATAGCGAGTGTCGATTATGATTGATGAGGCTTATTTGATTTCCCCTGGAAAGCGGGGCCGTATATTTGCTGAATAAAGATACGGGATCGCCCCGACTGAATGAGAAAATCTTATTTGAGTTTAGAAGTATCGTTTTACCATAACAATTTTCATATGCTAATTGAAAAATGAACAAATTTTAACGACAACTAGAAGAGAGACACCAAATGATCTGGTATTGCACTCTTGACAATTTCACTTTTTTATCAAGAAGAAAGTTCTATCTTATCTGTGAAATAATAATTAACGTGTGCACAGTTTTCGTTAGTTTTACACAAAATCTAAATGAAGAAAATGTGTCATCCCTAACACCACGTCCTAGGACTAAGCACACTCGTTTATCTCGTTTTCATCTTCATTTCCCGACACGGCTCCATCAAAAAGGAACGAAGTCAAAAGAAAGCTATTTTTTGGCATCGATCGCCTGCGTTGCACTTTCTGGCACAATATATAGTGGAAGAGGCAGACACTCGGGTGTAATTGAATTTGTAAAACACAAACCGAACCGCACGTGCACCCATCCTCATCCCAGACAGAAGGCGAACAGACAGTCGATGGCCAACACAACGTATCTAATACGCTCTTTCACACCCTTTCCTTCCCTCCCTTCTTCTCTCCAGTTGTGGCCGCCAACCAGAGCATGCGATCGACGACCAACCTACTGATCATCAATCTGGCCGCTGCCGACCTGCTGTTCGTGGTGTTCTGCGTCCCATTCACCGCCATCGATTACGTGCTGCCCGAGTGGCCCTTCGGTGACCTCTGGTGCAAGTTTGTAAGAGTGACCGCAACGAGGTTTTATTTCATTTTCCTGGATTCTAGCTCTTCTCTTCTCTCTCTGTCTCTCTGTTTCAGGTACAGTACATGATCGTCGTGACGGCACATGCCAGCGCGTACACACTCGTGCTGATGTCACTGGATCGCTTTCTGGCCGTGGTACATCCCATCACCAGCATGTCGATCCGAACCGAACGGAACGCCTCGATGTAAGTAGCGACCAATGACGAGGACTGACCGACAAATTCCTTGGCGTGCTAACTACGTCAGTCCAACCACATGCTCTCACACTTTCCTTCAATTCCGTTCCAGTGCCATCTGCGTCACGTGGTTTATCATCCTGACGACGGCCATCCCGGTGGCCATCACGCACGGTGTCGTGTACTACCCACGGCAGGGTGGCCACTATACCGCCTGTCTCTTCCTAACCGCCGAGGGCTACAGTTTGGTGGCCTTCCACGTAAGTATCACAACCAAGACGATCCGAAAGAGCTCGTCCTTTCATCAACACCATGGTTTTCTGCTGCTGCTACTCCGGTTTCTGATGAATTTAATTTCTTTTGATGCTGCCCGGCATCCGTGTCAGATTGTGGGCGGTTCGTTTTTCTGTGGTCCGAACGGATCGAATCATCCGTTCCCCGGATACGCTTTCAGCGGGGAATATTCAATCGAAGCCGACATCGAGCTCTGCGGGGCTCAGATCTGTGAGGATACGTTTGATGTTATCAAATCAAACCCGTAATCCTTTTACTGCGTCGCTATTTCAAGACCTTTCGCCAACACAGACACTCAGATGGTACGGCTTTAATGCTAGAGAGCTAGACACCATCACTCGACTGTCTTCTACACTGTTGAGCACAGCCAAAGAGCTAAAAGCAACAGCAGCAGAAGCTCTAGCGTCGTTACCGTGGCCGTGGCCGCTCTTCCTCTTCCCAAACGACGGACACAAAAACACGCTACGCGAGTCTATTAGCAATTTAATGAACAAATAGGATGCAAAACAATGGGATCCATTTCTCGCTCCCGTGCACCACACCATTCGCCATCATCAGCATGGATCTTCGTTTTGCGAACCGGATGGCATCCTAGCCATTAACCGGAGGCATCCGTGACCATCCGCTAGCAACCGTTGGTGGTGGTTACCCATTGGACAGTGACCACTGAAACGGACAGCAATGCCATCGCAAGGAATTCTGCCGTAACGTAACGATAGCGGTTCCAGGTGCTTCCAGCGGTTTGTAGCGGTGGCCTTGTACACCGTATCGTTCGCTCTCTCTCTCTCTCTCTCTCTCTCTCTCTCTCTCTCTCTCTCTCTCTCTCTGTCGGTCGTAGGATGAGCTCATCGTCGTCTTCCTCACAAAGCAGCGAATTGCCAGTACGGATATTACCTGCGAAAAAGGCATGAGATCCAACGATAACCGCTATATGCGCCCAGAGAGAAAGAGAAGAAAAAAAAACACCTTCCGGCGACTTTCCTCGCTGGTTGCGTGTTCATTCGACGGACAGATTGAAGGTAATGCGCCACCAGCGCCACTGTCAGCCCGCAGCATCGCAAAATGCAGGAACAACGAAGAAGTGAAGCAAAAAAAACTCCGTTTTGTTCCGTGACCGCGGGAAGGTGGCTTCCAAGCGCCCACACGAGGTGCGAGATTCATGCGAACAGCCATTGCCTTAACGGCAACTGCCTGTTGGAACGATGTTTGTGTTGCTTCCGGTCCGGAAGGCAAACGATAACCACAGCAAGCCACAGATTTCCAGCGCTGCAGAGCTGCGGCTAAAGGGATTCGAGGATGAGAAATTGTTGATTTACAAGGCCCAAGGTGCCCAAGGGGCGTTCGAGGGAGGCACTGGCTGCTCGGTATCAAGAGTATCATCGTTCATCGTGGCATCGCGCGCGTCGTAATTTGAATGATGAACGGTTTTGGGACAAGGATTCGCTTTGAAGCGCCGCGTGCTTGCGTTCAGGACGGTAATTGATTGCGGCTACTTCGAGGTCCGCTTGGTTCGTCCTCGTGGTCAACAGCTGCAGCAACAGAGCTCCACATGGGCTCCAAAGAGAAATCAGTAGCATGGCAACGGCCCCCGTATCAGCAACCAACGCGTATCAACGCATTTCGGATACGTTGTTTGAAGTTTAATATTCCTTCTCGACCTCTGCTCCAACAATGGCGCACGTGGTCCCGGAAAAAGGTGAATCGTGCGTAGGAAATCGTGGGCGTACCGAATTTGCAAATTTCGAAAACAACCTCCCACCGCACACAACACACTTGTGGGTGTGCGCGCTTGACGATTAAACGAAACCAGCAGGAGCAATAAACAAATCCTAATCTATTCACCTGCAAATACTTCCCGCCCACCCGCGTGGCAGCGTGATACTTGATAGCAAACATACGTGTTTCTTGAGCAAAACGGGCGTCGGACAAAGCACGAACGAAGCAATAAATATTGACCCAAACAGAATGCTCACCAACCAATGGAAGCTGGTTAGCTCGGGGCTTCGATTGGTGGTTTGCGGTTTCCACAAACCTCGGCAAACACTTTGATACTGATCAAATCAAATCCCCCAACATACGCAGGCACCGAGACACATTGACACGCTCCGCACAAATCGGTTGCACACTCGAATGCACTTCCGATTGATTGCGTTTCTGGCCGGGGGCGAGTGGCTTTTCAGTGTCGCAGGCGAAGATTTATAAAAGAAAGACCTAGACCGTTCGAAGCGTTTATGCCAAAAAAGAACCACACTTTCTACTCCGCCGGAGGGCATTAAAGACATGAAAGGAAGAAACGATATCCGGGACATACCTTTCCTAGGTTGAGGGGAACAAGTGTAACGCACTAAATCCTAGCCTCGCTCGCTAGAAAGCTGTCTGGGGCTCGAAAAAGGGACTAGAAGCAACAATGTAAATCCTTGGGATCCGACTCGGCTGAAGTTTATGAAGGTGAAACACACCACTTAACGGAAATCGATTTTCCTCTCGCCCACAACGCCGCACTTTTAAAAAGGTCCTAGCGAGCACTGCGAATGGCCACCACCAGCAACGAGAAGCAGCTGGTAAAATTATGCAAAAACGCATTAAAAGCAATGGAGATTCAGCGGCAGAACAGGCTCGAAACCATAAAAACCAGCTATTCACCACTCAGCCACCAACTCGCTATTGGTATTCAGTGCAGTGGCCTACTGCTTGGCACTCACAGGAAATAGAGAAGCGATTCGACGAGGCGCGCAATCTTAGTAACCTCTTGCTGCTGCTGCTGCTGCTGCTGCTACTGCTGCTGCTCATCGTTTGCGAACGAGTTGCTACTTGCGCTGGGCCAAACTGGTCGTCAAAAAGTCATCTACCACCAACAGTACCGGAAAAGTATCGGAGGTTACGAAATCGAAATCGAGAAGCAAAATGGAGACCAGTGGAGGCTCAGGCTCACTAGCACTAGCGTGATGGAGCGCCTTACGATCTAGCCGATCAACGGCGCCGATATCACGCCGATGTCACGTACCTTATAGCTCTGTTCTGAAGTCACTCCGATTCACGAGAATTCTGATGAGGATGTGGCGCTGGTGCTAACGTAAACTTTGTCTACAAACTCTGGTGTGATGATGCTGCTGCCTCCGATGCGATACGTTGGCATCTTGCCAGCATCGGAGATGGAGATGAAAGAAAGAAACACATTGCGTCGTACGCAAGGCCTACTACGCTGTTTGACGGATTCTTTCCTCGACATCCTAGGCTACGTTGACGGTGGCGGGGATTGGGAGAAGCTGTCAACCACGGTGACGACCCAGGGACAGGGATTGGTGAATAGACGCGTGCCGCTTTCAAAGTGCTCCCATTCCTTGTGGGTGGTACTTCCAGCAACTCCGTTTTCCACCCCTACCTCCCCGCCACAGTTGCTGGAAGGTTTCATTTTCTCCTTTTCTCGACGATTTCCCATTTTCGCATTGTTTGTGTTTACTCCCTCCTCATTGTTTGCTTTATGGAGTTCGATGAAAAATTCATGGAACTTGTGCACCACGCAACCACCAAGCCCACCGTAGGAGGGATTTCCAGAGAAGCGAGCGCAACCTCCGCATTTTTAGAATCGGAAAATGGAAACAAAAATAGGCGATGAAGGGAGCGGCATGTTCTAGCGGGTACTGTAACCCAGTGGTTGTGCTGCGGTCCCGGAATTCAATGTAATCCATGTGCTAACAATGTTGTCGTCCATTAATGCAACAGGACACACGCTAAAATCGTTCATTGCATTGACCACTAGTACCACCACAGCATCAACCACTGGCCGCGAACCCATCATAAAAGTTCGCAGTTGGAAATGAGCATAATTTTCCATTAAACCCAACCATCCGCCCAAACCATGGCCACCGTATTGGTCAAGGCAACATAAAAAAAACCGCGCAAAAAAAGATAACTTGACCAATATTGGTTTACGAGCGTGGTCGCTCAACATTCATTATGAATCGGCCACCGCCCCATTATGATGAGCTTCTTTTTCGGCATCCGTACACACCGGAAACAGGCCACACAAAAAATAAATTCCTCCTCACTCTCCCCTCCCTCCAGGTTCCCTGTTTAACCAGCGCAAAAAAAGAAACTCCTGATCCAGCAAATAAAAAGAAGGAAGCGCGACCGCTTGGTTCGCATTAATCGGTGGCGTGAAACTTGTGGCTCAAAAGAGACCAAAACTGGACCGTTGCGAAGAAGAAGAAGAAGAAGAAGAAGAAGAGGCGACAGGATAAAAAAAAGGAAATAGGCCATCCGGAAAAGCCCCCTCTGGCCAACATATTTTTCATCAAGCGACCACCCTAGGGTGTCAACCGGCGGATACAGGCCCGATACAGGTTTTGTGCATTTTCCGCGGGGAAGAGACGGGCAGAAGGAAATACTTCCTGCTTAATGGTGTTTCCACCAGCAAAATGAAAAACCAAAAAACATCCGACCACAGTTTCACCCTTAATCCCACCCCCCCGGGGGGCGGTCCAGCAATGGGTCAACTGCGCGCACGGTCCATATCTCACGTCAACCCGAACCCACTTTTGGTGCTGATCATTTCTGCCTCTTCTTCTTTGACAGTTTTTTTTTTATGGAAAAACAATAAAACGTAACTCACCCGCCAGGCCCTTTCGGAGCCGCTCGAGGCGACATCGCACCTCTTTCAGCCCGGTTAGCTGGCAGGAATGTGAATGTTTTCATTCCTTTATCCGGGTCACACCTTCGGGGACAGGGCCGTGTCCTTTGAAGGGGAAAGCGAGATGGAAAGCCAATAAAAATCACTCCCCACTCCATGAACGATACCACATAAAAGCGCCAAACGTTTGGAGAGATTTTCTTTCAAAATTGGATCAGGTTCTCTGTGAAAAAAAAATCCCGGCAAGCTGGCTGGCTGTCGTGCGACCGACCGGCGAACCATTCCGCTGGGAATGCTATCGGCGATCGATTTGATTTCAAGCCGGAACAATCAATTTTGAACCGATGGCGTGTGTGTCGGTGTCACGGTCGAACGGCTACGAATGGAAATTTAATCCATTTAATGAAACTTCGCCCAACAAAAGAATAGAAGGCTGCGGGTTCGTTGCGAGGAGACGCGTACGCTACTGAGGCGTCGAGTGAGGGATGCCATTTTTCTATTTTTTTGTTTCGCTTTCGCTGCAATTGTGAGTGGAATAAGGGGACGTGTTGCCATTTTTTTAACGCGACCACGAACGATAAAATCATTTGGAAAGCCCGCTAATTGCTGCATTCAACCATGCTTTTAATCAATTATTCCTCCATTAGCCTGTCCATGGCCGTGCTGATGCTCTTCGCCTCAGCGGTTGCTACGTTCGACGGCATTATTCTTGTGGTGTTCAACTGGTGGCCTGACAGACCGCATTTATTGACGTATACAATGACAGTTCCGCCATCACTTCACGCACGTTTTGGTTATAAAGATGTCCACAACCTTGACTCCAAGAGAACCAATCTGGAGTTGGAGTTAATAAAATGGCACTTACATTACATTTCCTAAAATGTTTCAATTCCCCGCCTCATCATCAGTAGCGGAGCACCCCGCTGCCGTGGTACGCACCGTCGTAAATGATTTCATGGAAGAAGCGCGAGCGCCACCGAAAGGCCAATAAAATCCGTATTAGAGCCTTGGTAGTAAAACCGGAAGATAAGCGAATTTATGCTCCCTCGCATCATAATATGATTCCCGGGGCAGCATTATTAACCGGCAACCGGCCATCTGGTGAAAGTTCAACCGCACAATGGCGCCCAGTGGCCAGGCGACCGTGAAAACCAGGGCGACTTTAAGCGGCAAGCGAAAGGTCTTCCAAGATCCGGTCACTCTGTGGTGCTTTCGGGGGGAGAAAAGGAGAGGAAAGGGGATTCCCTGTCTCGTCCCAAAAATATCCCCCAAAGGAGTTGTCGGTTGAGCCATGAGCTCGAGCATAAACATGGCATACGGATTCGGTGGAAAAGGATTATCATGCTCTGTCCAGTTCGCGCCCCGGGGCCGGAGGGGGGCATGCAGACAATCATCGTGCTCCCCTTTTTGTGCCTTTTTCGCAAACTGAAACAATCTTCTTTCCGGCTATTTCCGCTTCTTCTTCTACTCATCCTTCTCTCACTTTAATGTACGAGAGAACAAGGATTCTCGCGCAAGGTCGACAGCAGGAGCTAGCCGTTGGTGCAATTATGCTCGATGTTCGATGCTGTGTGTTTAAAGTGTAGAGTGTTAAATGAAAAAGTGTAATCGAGTTTCAAGTGTGTCACAAATTGACTTTCGCCGCGTCTTACACCACCACCTCTCTTGGTGAGAAGGGCTTAGCGTTCTCGCTAAGTATTAGTAAATTTGGATAAAGTTTTCCATCAACTCGATCCTCCAGTTCCCGTTGTAACCGCTCCTTAGTTCCATGTACGCACACGCCCTCACGGTCACCATATTGTGTGAACGAGGACACACTGCGCTGGAGACACGAGCTAGCATTTCCTCGTTAAGCTCGTTGAGGGTTGACTTTCATCTCACGAACAAGCACACCCCATCGTACACTCCCTGCCACGCTCCAATTGGTCCAAAGTATTTTAAATTAAAAAGAAATGAATCCCAAGCCAACGCATCACAAGTGCAGCGTGTGCAGCAGCAGCAGCAGTAGCTAGATCAGCATCAGCTACTGCAAAGTACAAAGCGAACGCGAACCGACGGGGGAATCATCTCGCAACGGTTGGTGCCATGCTTTAACTATGAAGAAGGTGTTGTTACAGGGGCTGTCGCCTCTCCTAGACAGACACAGCTGCTGCTGCACCTTGTCTTTTGCATTTCAGTAATTCACTTTTGCGCGCAGCTCGTAGCGATGTTTCAAACAGCAAGCAGCAGAAGATGATGGTGGTATGTAAGGAGTATGAGTGCTCCTTCTTCTTTCTGGTGCATCCCAGCATCGAACGTTACATGAAACACCCCGAGGTCACAGCTGCATGATGTCGAAATATTCCTTAGATGAGCGCTCTGCTGACGTTCTGATGCCACTGACGGTGCACTGGATAGAGAGTTGTTAGAAAATCCCACGACACGAAACATCACTGGTTCCTGCCTCATCAACTTGGTCATCAGTCCGTGCATTCCGTCCCCCGCCAAAGGTCAATTTGGCCAATCTCATCGCGCGTCGACACCTTTCTTCCTTTTGAATGCTGTCCCACGAAATGTAGTCTTGCTTCACATTCAAATCAAACTTTTATCCGCACGACGGTCCTCCCGCGGAGGGGGAGGAAATGGTTAGGAAAAAGAAAAGAATTCCAGCTGCTGACGCTCTGTCCCCTGGGGGATTATAATTGCTTTTTGGCGCAGCACCAACTTTTCCCCAGTCCAGCCGGGTGGGGTAAGTTTTCGTAAAATGTTCGTGATTTTCGTGACCCCAACTTTGAATGTTCGGTCCATGGGCTCCCCGGGATTGGCTGACAAAACCTGTCAGACCATTGTTGTTGTTGTTGTTGTTGCTGTTGCGCCATCCGGTGGACCGACACGGTCCTTTGGCTCCACGTGTCATTTGGTGGACTGAAAGCGCCAACATCCCACGACACGTAACGAGTCTGATTAGCACGAGATGCGACGAGACGCAGAGAGAGAGCGAGAGAGAGCTCACCGCATCCGCTGGCACTCCATTTCGCTAACATTCCGGCACGTCAAAAACTCCTGGGACGATCCCGCTCCGGAGCCTAAACCGGTGAGACCGGTCCGGATGTCTGCTTTGGTTAATTTGAGATCCGAAACGATCTAACGTCCCCAGGTGTGCAACCTCGGAGACTCCCTTAGCATAACCCACGAAGCACAACCGGAGAGAAACGCACGTTCTGGCCGTGGCATGAGATCAAACTTTTCTGCAGACTTGCTGATGGTCGCGGTCGCTTAGAATGTTTAGAAACTTTCCCACAACGTTCCATTCTGGCCCACGGCCAACCGTTTCCATTCTGGAATGTGTTTTGGGGGTAATTTTCGATTAAGGAGTTACCGGTCAACCAACCAACCACGGTATCAGGGTGAGAGTAAGGTCAGTGCGTAGTCTATTAGCCCCTTATTGTAGGGAGCACCTTCTGGTGTGAAAGCTTTCTAGGAAAGCGCTGCTTCTATTAACCCTCTGAGGAACTTGGGAGCGATGCTTTGATATTGACAGACAGATTGAGGGCAACTCCCTCCCTGGGGAAGGGATCGATTTCTGCACCAACATCGAGTCAGCATTGAGTTTCATCAGCTGCTTCAAGGCACTCATCGGCGATCGTGAACATCAAATAATTTACTCGATACATAAATGGTGTGGCTCTCTTTGAAAGCATCGCCACATCTTGTCCCCCGGGGCAGCCGGTTTCACTTAATTACACAACCTACCACCACCACCACCACAAGCACCAAGAACTCGTGTTTGTTCTCGACAAAAAATCGCCCGCAAGAACAAACTGTTTGTGTTTAGCATTTTTGCAGTTCTCGGAGATCCAGGCGAAGATTAAACGCAAACAACACGCCGACGGTCAAAGACCGATGGAAAACTGTGGCTCTAGTGCAGCACGACGCGAAGGCTCTAGTTTTGATTTGTTTTCCACTGGAACCGCACCCACACCGGTTGGACTTGGAAATTAAATTCCCGAAAATCCATCCAGCAAGACGCCACATTGTTTATGCTTTTCATTCTGGTGCGAATAAATGGGCCAGGCCCATTAGCATACAGCATTAACATCCATCACACGCTTGATGAGGGCTGAGGATTCGATTAATTTACGCCCGAAACATACAGACAAAAACACACAAATTAGATGCAACACGGTATGGTGCGGGAAGCGAAATCATCATCATCATCATCATCCTCTTCGTCTATTTGATGGAATCCACGCAGAAGATTCCGTGGCCAGCCAGCGCTAACGTTCCCATTAAAATTAATCATCCGCTATGCAATGCGTGGCCGCCTATAACTCATGCTGAGATGAAGCAGAGAGAGAGAGAGAGAGATCTCCGGAAAATTGATGTATCATCCAGACCAATCCGACCCTGAAACCGCCCGCTTTCGATACGTTGCCAAATACCGATACAGCACCTCAGCATGTTGGATCTTCTTCGCGAGATCATCCATCATTCGCGTGGTTCTCCCGCGTCCGTGGAGTGTTCGGCCGTTCGGCCTGTCAAGGAAACTTCATATTTTGTGAAATACACACCCACCCCGGACCCACCCCGCACGCGGAATGGAGGCAGAAGATGTAACAAGAGCAAGCCGCTCGAAGGTTTTCTCAATTTATGCACACACGCGGCATTCCCTCGGCTCCAGTTACCTTGTATCAGCACCCCGCGTCATCGGCCGCGTACGTATGGTGCGATGTGATGGAGAACAACCTGTCTCCTGAGTTGGAGTTTGGACATGGGCACGTACAATAGCTTTTGCGGGTTTTATGGCATAGACCAGGGTTTTCTCACCGGAAACCGGATTTCTCGATTTCCCGGAATTTGCGAACCGATGCTCCCCGATCGGCTTACTACGCCCAATCGGCCATGACAACATGTCAAACAGCCTGCTGGGCTTAGGCTTTCGGCTGGCTTGGACTATTTTCGAGATGTGCGAACGAGCAGACCAATCAAAGGGGGCGGGGCCGCTGGGTGCGCAAAACCACTCAATTGAGATTTGCTGGTACCATGGCCATGTGCCGATGGTGCCCAATGTTGCAGTGATTTTCAGACCATTTTTTATGTAATGGAGTTAGAGTTGGATGTGGATGAGTCGTGGACTTGAAGCAAATATGCTTATCGTGGGAAGGGGTACTGTAGCTCTATCTATCGAGAATGTTGGACTGATGGAGTACGTTGGCGATGAAAAGGTTTTTATTTTCCTTTTCAGTGGTATTTGCATATCGACGTCGCATGCACAAGTCGTTGCCGTCTGGTTGTGTAATAAAAAAACTGAAAATTCGCTGGAAAATCCCCCGGGCGATGTTGAGATTGCCGATGTTTGGAAACAAGCTCTGTTCGCTTCGAAAGGCGTGTGCATTCGTGCGGTTTTGAGCTTTTTGAAACGCTGCTTTGCAATTCGTATGATGGCTGGCCAGGGTAGCTGCTACCAAGTCCAAGAATCTCCATTCGCGTGTCTTTTTAATTCCATTTTATGCACGTTTGTTAAATGATGCAGCTGAATTTATGCATCTTGTTAAATGCTCTCTAGAGTGCTCATACCTTAAACCATGGATTGGCAAACTTCACATTGTAAAATGAATTTGTCATATTAATTTTTACCCTCTAATTTCTAACCCCTTTAAAACCATCTGAAACTATGAAAAATCGGTAAAAAATTTACCGGTTACCAGGCGCCTCCATCATCGGATTTTTGGCAACGGAGCTACATCATTTCGCAATCTGTTTAAGAGCAGTCCAGATCACATATCAATTCTCCGTTCGAAAACCCTAGATAACTACCTGAATCATGACAGAATGTAGTTGGTTTGAACAGAAAAACCAATTCCAATAGAATCCCGTATCCCATGACGTGCAAGATCATTGATTCTCTTTGAAATAAATTTCCAAAGCATGCCCATAAGCAATACGAACAAATGGAGAGACATGACATTACAAATCAACCATAACGTCATGCACCCTGAGATTATGTGCTCTACCACTAGACAGTTGGAAATGGCATCGTATCACGTATTGACATCCCAAAGCGGAACCTAAGGTCCACTGTCCACTAATGGACCTGCAAATATCCCGCTGGTTTAGAAAATCCGTAAAAAGCATGCCCATGGCCTATTGGGTTTATGAATTTACTGCCCCATTCCACCATCTCAGTAGGCTTGCTGGCATTTCTTTCCCAATTTTTGGACCGGATGCTCCACCTCGAACCAAACTAGCATTAACTTGTCAACCAACGCTTTTGTATCGATCTCCTCCCCCCTGATGCGTGTGCGTAGGTGTGGGTCCCCGAAATATACGCCAAATACCATGTATTTCAGCCCCGCATTTCGACATGACTTCCCATTTCCCCGGAATCCGTGGGCCGGCTTCGAACGTATTAACAAGACATTATCCCGCTGCGTTCCGGATTGA
The DNA here is from genome assembly GCF_943734665.1 of Anopheles aquasalis. NCBI lineage: Eukaryota > Metazoa > Arthropoda > Insecta > Diptera > Culicidae > Anopheles > Anopheles aquasalis. The sequence goes on from NC_064877.1 coordinate 6,722,216, forward strand.
TTCGAACCGAATTCCAGGCAAATGGGACTGACGCAAACAGGACCAACGAACGGGCTTACGTAGCGCACAAACAATGCACCCAGCTTGTGGAGTGGGAATGCCAGCGTCCGTCGCTCGGTTTGAGTCGAAAACATAATCCGTACACTCCCCCCTTTGCACTCAAATCCGCGTGTCAGTCGCGCAGACTACCACTCAGCAACAATTATTCAAAAATCTGTCACCAACAAATTAGTCGGATCGCTGGTTTTTTTTATCAGAGTTTCGGATTCGGTTTTCGTGTTCCATCACCATCACTCTCGCCATTTCTCTCTCTCTCTCTCTCTCTCTCTCTCTCTCTCTCTCTCTCTCTGTCTTGTTTTTCTCTGCCCTGTCCTTACTTGACGCTTTTCACAAGTTTTCGCCGAATTCAAATGACAGAGCAATTGTTCTTTAATCGTCCGGATCCCGCATTTCCACGGATCCACGAGTGGCATTATAATTTTGCGGGTTTTTGCTTTCGCAGTACCAGAGCCACCACGCCAGCGAAAGCAGCAACAGCAGAAGCTACACGAGGACACAGAGAGGGAGAGCGGTTTCATATTTCGCAACCAAAAAAAGTTTTGATTTTCCATCTACCATCTCCGAATTGTTTCACTTTTCTCGGACGCCACGCTTGTGGATGTGGTGGCGAGGGATTGTTATTTTCAACAATTCCCCCAGGAGCAAAGGGTGGGAGGGAGGGTGGAGATGAGGGGGAGACAGGGAATGATTGAAAAATTGAATTTGCAACACGCGGCACAAGGCAGCAGAGTTCGCGCGAAATCAGAAACCGCATTCCGCGTTCACGGTCTGACGTCAGTCCCGGGGTCGTGCTGCTGCTCTTGGGCGGTCGACATGCGTATCACAAACAACACATTTTCAGGAGGAAGGTCGGAACGGTTGGCCGGTCGGTCGATGGCTGCCTTCCATGAACGAGGAGTGAAGCACATGAAGCATGAGCATGACGCCTCGCATATAATCTTCAAAAAATGCTCTTTTGACGTTGCTGAAACCGCAAAGTTGGCATTGGCGAGCGTTTGGCGATTGCCTTTTGTGTTGCCAACTAGATGCGCACTGCCTCAATAAAAGGACATTTACCTCGTGGGCAAATGAACTTGCCCGCTGACAGCCCGTGTGCCATGTCATCGTGTCTTAAGACGCCGATTCCGCCATTCCGCAACCTCAACTTTGTAGAGGTTCTAGCGATCACACCAAACAAACACATTTCAACACCTTCACGCCATAATTACTTCAAAAGTGAGATGGATAAAGCTAATGCGACTGCGAACTCGTGATTGTTGTTTGGGCGAGCGCGCGTGTGAAGTTGATGAACGGAATGCCACTTTTCCTAGGAACACAGACGCGTGCCGTGACGTGCCATTTGCTGTGCCACCTCGGTAAACAGCAGCTGTAAACCAATCAGACTCCTCCAGAGGTCGAACACCTCCCCGACAGGGAGGATTCGCCAAAAGTTTGCACGAAATTCCAGCGCAAACCAACCGTGAACCTTCATCCCACAGCACTGTCGATGGCTCACGATGGCTCAACGTTCTCGAGAGGATGAAGACGAAGAAGAAGAAGGGGAAGAGCTTTTGCCACGCAATTACCACGCCAACCAAGCGTGTGTATTGGTGTACCCGGGATTAAACACGCCAGGGAGAGAAAGGGAGGGACAGTTTTCAAAACTAGAAAGTGCTTTCGGTCGAGCATCCACTCCAGGAAGTTGGGATCGTCCGGAATTTCGGTCCGGGGTTTCGGGTGATTCGCGCATCCCGTTGACATCGATAGCCCGGATGTATCCCACTATTTGATGTTCTACCAGAGTATCGGAATTTGATCAAATTATGGTTGGCTGACTGGCTAGAAAGGGGGGGCGGGGGGGGGGGAGGGGGGTGCCTATCCGATGGCATAGCCGGGACTGTTTCAAATTTCGAGCGCACACGAGCATGTGGGAACTGAAACCTGCGGGACCGATATTAACGACCTGGCTGGTGGTGGCTCTTGGCCGCGTGAAACGAATGTTTCTCGTTTTCGGTACCGAGGAATCCCGGGAGATCCGAACATTCGTTTCCATATTGCGTTTCGCTATCCTTGACCTTCGGGTCCTAGAGGTCCTCGACGGCTGGCACCAGACCGTGGCAGAACATCTTTTTTAATCCAATCAACGACTAGGACCACGAGGTTTTTGGGGGTGAGCTGGCAGCTGGCAATGGCAGCTGCCAGTCGACCATTTCCGGCGCTCGGTCTCCGGGCTCATCGGCAGCACCATCGATCGAGCAACGCAGGCCCAGCGACCGACCGACCAACCGTTCCGACACGAGTCATTAACGCGCGTACGTGCGCCCGTTTCTTCTTCTTCTCTTCCGTTTCTCTTCTCCTCTCAGGTATCCTTCTTTCTGTCGTCGTACCTAGTGCCGCTGTCGCTGATCTCCTTCCTGTACATGGGCATGCTGATCCGGCTCTGGAAGGGTGCCCCCGGTGGCCGGGCATCGGCAGAATCGAGGTAAGTTTCGGGCGTTCGGGGAGGGGACGCCTAAAGTGCCATATGGGCTGCGCGTGCCATCGTGCTCCCTCGTCTCTCCCTCTCTCTCGTCTCTCCCTATCACTCCCGAAGGCGTCGTTTTGCTGATCAACCAATTTTTAGGTTATTCAATTTTCCGACTCGAGCGGCGGCTTTTCCGAGGCGCCTTTCCGGCTTTCCGTTCCTTTCCTTCGAGGTCATCATTAAGACGATTGGTACGATGTAGTCCAAGAGCGGTCGACGTGCTCTCGTGGCCTCGACGACGTGCTCGTGGTGTGCGCCAGCACCAGTAATAGCATTCCATCATCTATTTAAATATTTAAACGTTTAATTTGCAATTTTACAAAATGCTTTCACCACCCCACCGCTCCCTGGCGTGTTGTTTTGCATTTTGTTTTTGGCTCTCGCTCTCCCTCTCTGAATTGTTGATCAATTTTCGTCCATAAAGGTTGCTTCTTTTCCGTCTTCTTCTGGTGCTGCACATGCCAGCCCGAAGGTTGATTTATGGAGCGCGTGGTATCGGCAACGGTAGAGCATCCACCGAACCCGCATTCACATTCGCACCGTCACACGCGAAGATTTGTTTATTTGCAAAACATCATCGTACAGCGAATATCAACGAACGGAAAGGAAGAATCTTTTTTCGCTGCGACCATAAGCCGTGTGCTTGGCTACCGCGTGTTCTCGGCCAAAGAATTTCAAACGATTGTGTACGGATTCCCCGTTTGGTCAGGAGTGATGAACTCGGCCGGACGGATGGTTGATTGAACGCTGCAGCTCATAATTTAACGACCGAAACCGAGCGCGAAAGCGGTAACGCTGAATCCATCAAGTGCAGACCAAATATTTACAATCCCCCCCTACCACCAACGGCATCAGCATCATCATCATCATCATCAGCAGAACATGATACCGGGAGTCACACAATGACGAGGGGGTTGGAATTGATTTTTTTTTATGTTTGGTGACGCCTCGCGACCTCTCCTTCTCGCAAATGGCGCAACTTTTGGTCTGCAAATCAAGCAACACGCAGCAGAGCATTTATCATCGAAGCGAGACACAAAAGAAGTGCCATCCGTTAACGAGCAAATAATCATGAGTTGGCCAGCCGGTTGTTTTGTGACCGCTGTAATGATTCATATTACGCACTCGAAACCCCAGTGCGAGGAATTTGGATTGAATGCACCAGTACATTCCAATCGCTGTGTTCTGTACGGGGTTTTTTTTAAACTGAGAAATATGCGGTTGACATTGCTATCATATTGATTCATTTATGTAAAGAAGTGGTTAAAAATACAATTATATCTCTTGAATGCACAGAAGAGAATACATTTACAAGTTCATTATCCAAATAATTGGTTAGAGAGCTGGATGTCTGTATGAACTTAATTGTGCAATCATAGCATGCATTGATTCGTTGTTCCCTTGGTTGTGTTTACAAGAGCAAGGTCAAGAGTGCAAGATCTAATTATTTTCCAACTGGTTGAGGTCATCATTGGATGTTTCGGAAATTCTTACCACAAAACCTTCCGTTTGGTAGTTGTTTTGCTCATTTTATAGAAGAAAAACATGATCTATTCCTACTAACACCGTGATGAAAATTGTAAATAGATTTCTATTCACGGGCAGTGCAGCAACAGTACAGCTCGATGGTAACCGCAACATACAAGCAACCACATAGTTGGAGTTGCTTGTCCGGTACTACTAGAGTACTCGACGGACTCGTCGGGAAGGGCCAACAGCTACAGGTAACCATTATTGATGCTTAATTGGCAGCCTTCCTCTCGGCTACCATTATTCGATTATCATCGAGAGTGAAGCTTTTATGCTATTTTTGCCAACCATCGTACCCAAGGTCAGGCCGAGGGCCTTTCTTTCGAAACTAAATTGAGTGACAAAAGGATGGACAGTTTCCAAAGACACGTGTCTTGGTTTACCTGTTAAGGAAGAGAGCAAGGGAGGGCGGGATGGCCCATTAGACAGGATTAGTGAGGCGCATTGTGCTGGCGCTTAGTCGAACAGCGGTTAAAATCCTCTTAATTTAAATCAACGACACAACACACAATGACCATTTGCTATCCGTAGCGGAGCGAGTGATCGATTGGAACGAGGTGCCGCCCATGCGCCTCCATCGGATGGAGACGCCAGTGTTTCACTGGCCGATGGACCGAATTTCCCAGAGTCAGTCTGAGCCTCGGGAATGCTCGGGTCTCACTAAGGCTAACGACTCGGCCATCAATGTGGAATACAAGGTACTTATTGAGGCCGGCCATCCCTTTATTTATGGGCCAGACTATGGCTTTCCCAGTGGTCCCAGGCAGATGAAGATTGTTTGCATACCCCAAAGAGGCAGACAGGGTGGAGGGCACCTGCGTGACTCTGTCACCACATCACGCCCATGAGTTTGGACCACAGGGACCGCATTGTGTGCCGAGTAGAACGGGTTTTCATTGTCACACAAACACATACACTCTTGGTCACCTCTTAATCCACTGCGTGGATCCAATATGCACAACAGGGGACTCTCTCTCTCTCTCGATCTCTCCCTCCCTCCCTCTCTCTCTGCATTCCGAATACAGTAATAAATTTGAAATGAAACCTTCCCCCCAACCCCCGTAGCCACGTGCTAACTAACCACCGCCAGGATAGTGGAATAGTTCCAACAAGATGTTGCTCTATTTTAAACAATCCTCTGCACCCCCATCCCTTCTTGTTGTTTTAGGATGGGATGGTGTGTCGGAATAGTTTGTTCACCGCATGCTGGGATACAAGCAGCAGCAGCCAACTCTCTGCCAATAAACCACCCCGGTGACCACTAGTACCGAGGGTGCTAGATTGTGTTTTTGCTCTGTAGCTTTCGCTTGTTGTTGATTGCTTTCGTTACGTTGGTTTTTCTTGGCCCCAACAACGCAAGTAACCCCCACCGGCTATTCATTCGCTCATAAACTTGAAGCCAATTATTCAGATAACACACCCAGATATATGCAAGGGAGGGGAGGGGGAGTTTAGGGGTATGGCCATATGGACAAAAATCCAATTTACGCCAGCGTGGCGTGTGTCAGGATTCTGAGAAGGATTACTTACAGCTGCAAGTCTGTGTATGTCGGGAGTACCACGAACCCACGTGGTTCATCAAAAAGGTCAGGCACATGCCATCGTTCCATCGAGCCCATTGCCGTCTAGCAGTACGGAGTCAGCCGAGAGGCAGCTAGTTGAGTTAATCACTTGGCACAATGTTAGTTAGAATCAACATTAAATATTGGTTGATCGTTGCACGTTAGACACTTTGCCCCTCGCGCCGGCTCTCGAGTGTTGGCCTGAGTCTGGGGTGTTTGTAATCTAATAAGTTAAGTTGATGGATTTGCTGATGGTCGGTGATGCTGATGCTGCTTTCAGTGCGGTCTACCAAGCACGGACAGAACCCTCATCAACGTTGGATTCAATAAGCGAGGGCGCACGTCACTGTGAGATGCTGGCATCGACATTAATGTGATGCACTGATGCACTGCATCGCCTCCATTTTTAATCTTCCCCCGCCTCCACCAGCTGAAAGGGATGCAAATAATGTAAATACACCCCCTCGCTTCATCTCTCCATTCCTCTTTCTCTCTCTCTTTCATTTCATGCCAATAGAAGAGGCAAGAAGCGTGTCACTCGCATGGTCGTCGTGGTGGTCCTGGTGTTTGCTTTCTGCTGGTGTCCCATACAGGTATGCATCAAACCACTCCCCCCTTTGGCTTCAGGAGAAGACACTAATTGCACAAATACACCCGTCAATCCGCCCCCCTCGCATTCCTTCATCAGGTGATTCTGTTGCTGAAGTCACTGAAGCTGTACGAGCTGACGCACGCCAGCATCATCTTCCAGATCGTGTCGCACGTGCTGGCGTACACCAACTCCTTCATCAACCCCGTCCTGTACGCCTTTCTGTCCGACAACTTCCGGAAAGCGTTCCGCAAGGTAACTATGGTGCTCTGTTCACCGGGGCTGGCTGTGGTTCATATTCCTTTGTGTTAAACCCTCCTGAACTGACTGATACATGACATGTTAGTAGGAGCATATGCAGTTGTAGTTTCCACATTTTCAGAATCTAGACCTTGTGCCGGAACTTGGCCACAAAACAGATCGATTGATTGTTCTCCTGAACTTCATTTCTCTTTCCCGTTTCTGTATTGCCGTTGCGCGTGAATTGCGATGGCGTGATTTATGTACTACAGGTCGTCTGGTGTGGCCGACCACCACCACTGACCATCCAACCGGCCGCACAAACCAAAACGACGCGCACCACCGGCAACGGCACCTCGAACGCGGACGCCTTATGAGCCGAGGAGCCGATCTGCGAAGGCAGATTTATGGAGAAGTACATCGAAGTAGCCAGCGTCTAAGACGTGCGCACGCTGACTTCGCTCAACTGACGGATTGCCGGATGAGGACGAGGAGAAGAACGACCACGAGGAGGGCAACGCAGAAGCAAATGATGGGGTCCATCGCAGCGGGTGCCTTTACCCCCCCTTTTTGTAAATATTAACACAATATCTGTTTGCATAAGCACATACGCGAGAGCGGTAAACACAACATTCACACAAACACGTACACACTGTGCACCGTGGTACAGCACAGCAATCGTAGCAATCGTAGCGCAACAACTGGTTCGACGACAACAAACGAACGAGGAAGAGGAGCGAGGCGCGTGTACGCCATGTAGACCACAAGCTGAGACCGAAGCCAGTAAAGTACCGGTGGTCGTACGGAGGAGAGATCGTACATCACCGGCACAACAGCACCACCACCACCACCGGACACTGCCGCCAGAGCGTTCAGCATCCCAAACCGCAAGACGTCAGTAGTCAGCCCCCTGACGTTTTGCGGCGACCAGGAGCCGGAACTGTGCTGTGCGAGTGGCCCTGGCCATCGTCGATCCAGGCGAGGGTACGTGACGATTGATTCCATCATAGCCTCTCCAGTGGAGCCACGAAAGAGGGCGAATCACTCAGCATGTACCCCGCGTACGTGTGCACACACAAAAAAAGGAAGCAATAGCCCGAAAACAATAGTCATCACTAATCGCTTGTTTGCGTTGCACCATTTCGTCCGAGCAACACCGCACCTCCACCCTGCAGCAAACCTCCAGAGCTGCCAACCAATAAGCCAACAAAGCCCAAGAATACAGACGAACGCGCACACGGGAATGTAAATAGATGGCGACGAATTGGCATGTCACTGGTCCGCTTCGCTCCGGTCTAGCTGTGAGCAGGGCAGTACTGTGGCCCCCCAAACGCTTGCTGCGACGGGATGTCAACGTCATTATCCTCTTCTCGGTGGCCCTCGGTCGCCTTCCGCCATAGTTACCTCGGTTGCCATGACAATTTGTCCATTTCCAGTCGTCCATGTGCCAATGCCGCCTGCTGGTTTGGTAGCTGCCTGGCTGACTGCCTTGACTGGCTGGCTTTTTATGTCACTATGTTACCACCTGCGGTGCGAAGTCGTAATGATATTGTTTCGGGTCATTTGTAGATTGGCCCCAAAATTACTTCTGCCCTTCGCACCCCCCCCCCCCCCCCCCCAAAACGGTCACTTGCACACGAGGATGGTTGGAATAAAATCCTCGTTATGGTATCGTCCTCGTCACTAGCCAACAACTATAAACAACTATCCACAGCAGGAATCGCGTCACGCTTGATAACGATAAGCGCTGTTTGTGCAGCAATAACAGCTCACCGTTTAGCAATCAGAAGAAGGAGGGATGGGAGAAAGAGAGTCTCCAACAAGCGATACCGATACCGATTACCGATTGTTTTTGGCGCATTGCTTTCGAATGAGCTTTCTGGCCGCGCCAGAATGGAGCCATTTTGTGCGATAATTTAATCTGCAAATGATAATGGCCATAATGAGACGGGACGGGGGTCTGAAGGGGAAGATTCGTTTCCTTAATGACTGCCGGTTCCGCTCGCTCGCACCTTTTGTGTGCCGTTGCGTTGGATACGGACGACGCGACGGTTGGATAAGCTCATTTCAGGACCAGGACCATGCTGTGAGCCCACTGTGAGATCACTCAAACGTGCCGGTACCATCGCTGGCCACAGTCAACGCCAACGATTGTCAATAATTGCCGCGTGGCGCACTTCTCAACGCTCAGGCGCTCGGTTACCTGGAATGCACGGCCTACCGGTGAAAATGGACGCCATTTTTGGATGTTGCCCACGTACCGGCCATTTGCAGTAGACAGTGACGATCGCAGTGACGCCAGACAGCACCGCGGATGTGACGTGCCGTAACCGGTGTGACAATTAACAGATGGATGGATTCGTATGGTCGGCAACCATTCGCACTTTTGCACTCGCCAAATGAAACGGCCCTCGCCGCTAGTGCGCCATCTTGTGCCATCTGGATTATTGTGGCAGTCAGCTCTGTTGTTTGCTGGAGGAGCAGGTGGAGGAGGACAAGGTGTAAATGATCCTGTACAGTAACGGATACCGTGAAATTTCGATTGTCCAAACCATTGACGAATTGATAGCAAAACCATCCCGTTGGTTTGTACATAAGAAGATAGCTAAAAGTTGTTGTAAATCTTGCTGTTAAACCGTTGATGGTGTGTAGTATTTATCCTAGCCAGTAACAAGTAATAGTTCTAACGATGTCGCACGAAAATCTGATCCGAAACCACGACATGAATGCTGACTCTTTCCCTTTCTAAGCGAATCTTGTTGTGCCAAAGCCCGAAAGAGGAACGATATGCAGATCTAGCGTTGGTTTCAGATCCACGAATCGACTTTGCCCAGAGATATAGAATGTAAGAATGCTGTTTGTTAATCGATTCAAGCTACCGAAAATGCCCCCCATTACTAGTCCGACCAGAAACAACTAGAACAATTTGTACAGAAATGAGCAAATGATATAGCGAATTGGACAAAACGATTTATAAATGATAAGCTGCTTTTGGAATGGTGATTCATATACGTGTACAAAAAAAAAGAAGAAAAATCTATTCCTGTAGTTCCATCGAATGTTCGCAATCGGCAGGATGTGTTGTGTGTAATTTAAAATTCTCCTTTTTGATAACGATGTATCGATGGATCAAAATGTGCGCCATTTCTTGCAGAGAAATAAACTTTCATCATTTTTACCCGTAACAACACATAAAGTCGTCTGGTGGTTTGTTTTTTATTTTTCTGTAATCCTCCAGCGCCGCAGACAGTCGAGACGAAAGTGCTCAGACGAGAAAAACTTCTTATCGGTCGTGGACTATTTTAGGTCCATCCTCTCTGGCGTTGATATGAACAGGACAGTAAGACTAAGCTTTCGATGCCAGAGGGATCCAACTGTTGAACGCAGCAAGAGCAATGCCGATGGTGTGGATTTTGTGCTACGTTCCGAGTGGTCGGTTTTTTTCGAAAAAAGATCATCATTTCAGTTGTGGTGCAGAGACAGAAATTGGTTCCACTTCGTGTTGGTTTTCAGTGCATTCCAAGAATGAAATCGCTATCTTCTGCCTGCATTCTGTAGATATGGTCGAAATTGGAATTAGATTTTAATCTATCGTGATACTGTTCAATCTTCCCATGGAATCACCGGTTATGCAATTATCTTTTGCCACAGATAGCTCGAAATCGATGCATTTATATCGGATGGATTTTTATCTCCCTGCGTCTCAAAGGTTTGTTGAAGAATGTCCTTATCTAATAAAAACATCCTTTAAGGAGGATCCAGCTGGCGCATTTACAAAATGGCCAATCTTACTTATTCCCCGAATTTCAATAAACCTTTGAAAAATGGATCTCTGGTGCATCATGGAGCTGACCGACCCAATGAGCAACTATGTACGTTCTAGATGACGACGAACGTTACATCGGCCTCTTAATTCATGTGACGACGTACGTTACAACGAACTGCTTCGTGCAGAACTTTTGCAGTTCGCCGAACTGTCCTTCGTCCCAAAGATCGTCGGCAAATCGTCAGCCAAAGTTTTCAAGCTAAATGCTTTTATTATAGCATTTGCTATAAAAATTTGAAAAATCCGTTGCAGATTTATGGCATATTTCGTGTATTTTTAAATATTATAGCAAAAAATATTTAAAAATTAACTCACCAAAATGTTCTTTTATTTATTATTCATACAATAAATTTACAAAAAAATCATATTAAAATTAAAATTAAATTAAATAAATTACTTAAAAAAAATTGGAATTGATGCTGTTACTGGTGCTGGTGGTTGTTGTCGCGGGTGCTGTCTCCGTAGTTGCGCCCGGCATCGGTGGTATACCCATCATCCTCATCCGTCCTGCGGCAGTCCAGCGTCATCCATCGCCTGCTCAATCTGAACGATCCTGTTCCGGACTCTGCAACTGACGCAGTAGCTGTGGCATCATCGTAACCATCTGCTCCTCCTGCACCAAAAGTAAACCAAACGAAATAATACAAAAATTAAAAATTAAAGATAAAATTAATCCTAGTTCAAACCGCTCACGTACTCGAAGCATAATCAGTGTTTTCCCATTTCCTGTTTCGTTTCTGAATCTACCGTAGATCCAGCAAAATGCCCCGCCCGTAGACACGCGTTTTGCACAGCTGTTCTAGGACGAGCGAATGTGTGTCGAGTCAGAGGGGGCGGTGGATCGATCGGGTGCCTTTTGCGGTTTATCAGTTGTAGCCCATTGATGAGTGATTTCTTTGCCAATGTTTACTGATCTTCTTCTTTTCTTCTGATAGATAAAATTAATCCGCATTCAATCCGCTCACGTATCGTCCGCCAACGCCACCTACTTACCCAGCATTCAAACCTGTAATCAAATAATGTTGATAAAAATGTCCCGGATGATTTATCAAAACCCAACACCTCAACATTATGAAGGCTCACATCATTAATGATCAGGCGGTTCAGACGAAGGCAGACGCCGGGTGACCGGAAGCGACGGAGAAAATGTTAAGCACTCCGCTCTCACCAGCACTTCCGCCGGGTTTTCCACTATCTGCCGTTCCGACGATCGTATTAAACGAATCCCAAATCCGCCACCGGCACCATCCTTTTCATCGCCCAACAAATCGACACCCGACATTCCCGGTTTCTTCGTCACGCGTAGTTTCAGCCCGTACGAACAAAACGAACTGATGATGAACCCTCCCGAGTACTTTCCGGAGTGTGCACCGTATTAGGCCCATCCGCACTCGTAATGTCGTAGATGTCGGCGCTCTTGCCATGGCGTAGCTTCAGAATCCATGCACCTGAATTTGCCTTCAACTGGAAGTAGCGCAGATTTGTCATTACGATCGTATCGACGATGATCGGACGATCCTCGGTACCGAGCGTGATCCGGTAGCACTGTCGAAGCAGTGTCCCCCGAGGAGCAGCTTTCGAGCTCATACTCTGAGTGTACCGGACCATTAATCTCGGATAGCTTGATGTTGTCCAGGCCTTACACTGAACGGACCACTTCGACGAACCAATTTTCAGGGACCTGCAAACAGGTGTACATTAATACTCTTGTACCGGTTGAACAGAATCCGCTTCAGGTACTTACGTTTAAACTCTGTGTCAACAGGGGATTCGCCGGAAGGCCGACAAACTTCGCGATCGGACCAGCCAACCGGCCATCGTTTGTGAAGTGCAATTCTGGATGGAAAACGAATCGCTAAAACCTTCAAATGGGAGGATGTTAATAGCGAATGAATGGATTAGAAAGGAATAGGTTACGTACGTTTTAACCGGCATATCGCTGTGCTTGTCGATCGCACAGAAGAAGATCTTCATCTGACAGTTCACGACATCCCGTAGCAGCATTCTACAATATCGAAGAATGTCTGGTCGGCCTCTTTCGGTGCAAGCTATACTACGGTGTGGCTCTCCTGCACATTGGTCCGTGTAGCGGAATGGATACGGAATGGAGTATCGAAGTTATCCGTCAACGAGGCTTGCTTCAATCCGGCGCGTATCTTTTCCGTGTACTGCAACCCATTGTAGCTGTCCAAAAGTCCATAGTTTCCGTGTCAAAGTATTCTTCCGCTTCGTACGCACCCAGCAACCGTTCATTGGCCATGATCGTACTGTCGGAAGCACACAGCTTCAGCACTCGCTGGCAATATACGCGCAACATTTTCAGATGCATCTGAGTCCCGAACAAAATGCCGAGTACGGAATCGGAAACAGTAACGGTAGCAAGATCGGTACCAGGTTTAGCGGCTTCCAGAGATCGTACGTTGCATCGGCCGCGAGTGTATTTATGCTGGCCCGAACCAGTGCATTTAGATCTTT
>NC_064877.1:6740000-6752500 GCF_943734665.1 Anopheles aquasalis
TGTGGTAATCGAGTTTACCTGCAACCTTGAACTGGGATGGCGAGGGAAAGCTTAGAGACCAATGCTTTACATGCCGATTGTCGCCTGCAACAAGGTCCCAAGGTGTGCCGGGCCAGTTCTCACTCTTTCTGACCCCAACAACGGAGGGTTCAATATTTGCTTAAGGTGTTTCCCTTTACCTCTTAGCTTACGTAATTAATTTGTTTCAGTTTCATTTTTTTACATTTCGCCTTTCAAGAATATTTTTGTTATAAATCGGAGTAAAACGTGCAAATATATTGAGATTTTATACTGATCCGGCTTATGTTTTGTTGAAATTTGTCGATGCCTTTTAAAAACAAAATTATATAAAATTCAGTTTTAAAACAATATCATCAATTTTTCCATTTTAAAATTCAGAGAAACTCCTGATCTAACCAAAAAGCTTCAATTGTTATATATCAGATAATTTAGGAACCCAGGGGCTGAGAGCCAGGGAAATGGGGCCGGATTCTATTTTTTTAATAAACTCCTGGCTCGTGCCGTCCGTATGTATAAAAGATAATTCAGGAATATGGCATGATAGCCACCGAAAAAATGAATTTGGAGCTGAATGAAGATATGTCTCCCTAAAATAAAAACCACGGCAGCATTTTTTAGCAAAACCTATACTTGCTAAATTTCTATTAATTTCCAGCAAAAACCAAGGTTTTGCTACATCATTCTCCATGTTTTTAGAAGAAAACATGAAAGAGGAGAAACTCCAGTGGCGATGAATCCAAGAACGCAAACCTTCACGCATAAACGTGGCAGATCAACCGAAAACACCAAGGTCTACTACGCATCGCCGGCAGCAATCTCACAAATCTCCTTCATCATACAGCACCACAGGCCTTCGGTACGCTTGTTTATCGTAGGAACAATGGGCGCTTCGATCGGCCTGCTGCTACTCTAGATCGAGGTCTAGCAAATTGGCATGCTAAGGAAGCCACAGTGCAATCATTACGACGACGATGACGATGATGATGATGATGATGATGGGGCGACACATCACCCCACCTGCGAACTACATCGACATAGCCCCGAACGCATCATAAACCTCCACCGATGGCATGGCGATGACTATCTTCCCCTCTCTTGACCCCCACCGGAATGATGTACACTCGCCACACGTGTGATGGCGATCTCATCCCCTGCCTCATCCGTCATAACAACAAACAGGGCCAGCTGCGAGGAGACCGTATAATCCACCGTAACATCTTCATATGGGAATTCGCTAAATGAGCCAAGGAGGTTGGGCGAGAGAAAACTAGCTCGACGCTCGACGAGGGCCAGTGGAAGGAAACACGTTTGGAAAAACGATTCATTCCGAAACGAAAATGAGCACCAGCAGCAGCAGCAGCAGCAGCAACAGCCGAGTGGCCGACTGGCGAGGTGAAGAAAGATAATCATTAAAGATTACAACCGACACAACGGTACACCCATCGCCAGCAGCATCTCGAACCACATGGAGCCCAACGTTCGGTTTGTTGTTTTGTTGCAACCAGAGCCCCAGTCCAAAGTACTCAACATCTTCCTAGTTAGACAGGCAGTGCTCGCACGCTCGTTTGCTCGGTAATAATAAAATTTACGGAATTACGCGCATTTCCGCGGTCAACGGCACGCACGTTTGAGGCAACACCAGACGCACAACATTCGATCGGATCGCCATGTGGTGAAGCGATCTGGTGCACCAAAACAACACGGGACCTGTTCTCGGAGACCTGATCAGAAGAAACACGTCATCCTCTACAACACACCATATGCAGCTTGTTCATTCAGAACTTTTGCTTTGGTCGTTGCTAATTTTGGCTTCCCATGCACTAAATACTGCCAACCGTTGCGTTGCATTCGGCCTAACAGAACCCTCCTCTCGAATGGCGCTCCGGTTTGTCACGCTCCGGTGATCGTTTTCCGTTACGCAGAGCGCGCCAAAAGAAGAGAGAAAAAAAGCGGGAACGCGTATCCTAGGGGAGAATGTGTATTAAGATCCCTTTTCAAGGGTTGCTTGATGGCTTCGCGCGCGCGCTAGGGGTTGATCATCAATTGTCGAAACTAAGGGCCCGCCACACCGCGCGCTAGCACACCTTGGCACACACAATACACACTCATCATTATCATGTTCCTTCCTCTGTGTGTGTCCCCTCTAGAAGCGGCAACAATGAAGGATCTTCGACGCCGCCCGTGTCGTCCAGGAAGAAAGAAAGAGGGAGAAAAGACCGCGCTATCGAGCGATCAAACGGTGGGGGGACTTACCTTCCGGTGGTGGCAGGTGCCCGAACCAGCTTGACGGCGAACAGGAACTGAATGGCACAGACCAGCAGGCAGCACAGGTTGAGCGAGAGTGACAGCGCGCACAGCGCCAGCGTCACATCGTAAACGATGGCGTAGTCCTCCAGGACGGCCGGTCCGACGGTCGGTGGCGGTGGTTCCCGACCACCGGGCGATATCTTCAGCAGGAATATCAACGACAGGAGCGCCAGCAGCAGTGACACTGTGGTCGTACGGCACCAGGTGGTGGTTGCCGATGATGATCGACAGTTTTGTAGCAACCAGATGAGTGAGCCCGCGGTAGCCATGGTAACGAAGGAACGGAAAAAGAAAGAGAGAAGAGAAGAGTGCAACAAATGAATTTCCATTCGTGTGTCACTTTTTGGGGTGGGCTGGGAAAGGGTTCCTAATCGAGAAGCACAAAGTCATCGTCGTCAGGGCGGGCCCGCATCAGTCGCGGCTTATATGCCGGCTTCTAACCCGGCCGGTTGTTGTATTCCAAATAGAACCGGAAAAGAACCGCCGCTGCTCACGTACCAGCTTGTGGTGATTCTGTTTGTTTGTCTGATTTCCCGGGTTGGGGATGAGCTCGGGAATAGAACGATAATGGTCCCTTCTTTTGATTGGTTTACCAACTCCACTCGCGCTTTTACTTATGTCCTCCCTCTCTCTCTTTGGTGGTTCTCGTGGTGTGAAAATGGAAAACTAATGACGTAGCGGAGGAAAAGAGGAATTCCACACTTTTCGGTGGAAATTACCGTGAATGGTTGTGTGATTAGGATGATTGATTCCGTGTTCAGCACTCCCCGCGGATTATTGGTTTCAATGGAGAAGGTAGCCATAATTGAATTAAAACGATTCGATCTCTTCCGCGTTGTTATTGAAAATAACCATGAAAGTGAACTTGTGACAACACTGTCATCTAGTACTCCACGGAGTACACTTCAAACACGCAAGCACACATTCTTTCTCTTCCTTCTTTGCCAAACACAGCAAACAAGTAGGCGGACCGGAATCACGGACCCGGTTCAGAGGATAACCCACAAGACCGGCACAAAATGACGTAGCAGCGGAGCACCCCAAGATGGAGTTTAATCCTTGATCAACGCAAGGGGTGGTCTGCATTGTACGATGGATGTGGCCTTGAATTAACACCGGCCCGAAACCACTTCAAACCACACTTCCGTCCGATTCGCATAAATCATAAACAACAGGTTCAAGATCGTGCGCCACTTAGGGGGGGACTTCGGTATTTAATTTTTTTTTGCGACACATGTTTTTAACATTTTTTACTGAAAGCTGATCCTCTCAAGAGTATTGTGGAAAAGTTTTGGTTCAATCGAGGAAAAACTGGCAAAGATACAGATTTTTGAAAATCCGCGTTTCATACAAGCGTTTCCCAAAACATACGTACAAAGTCGGTCCCCATCGTACTGAAAAAACTACTTGGTCGATCGTTTTGAAATTTTTGACACATAATCTGTACACTTTTTGCCAGGTAGCCCCGTTGAGATATCATTAAAATTGTTGATACTTTTTTTTAACAATATGTACAGCTCGTTTTATTTGGCAGAATCGCAAAAATCATCACTTTTTGAACTTCAAAAATCTGCCAAAAATCAAAAAAATGTAATATCAACAAAAACTCTCCGGAGCTACCTAGATAAACTAATAATCTTTCTAACGAATATCAATTTGCATATTTCAGATGATCCTTCATGTCGCTGCGATGGGCACCGTAAAAAGTACCTTTGCGACGACACGCTTACCAAAATTTGATGCCCCGGATTAATTTTTCAATGAATGTTGCTCAAAACAATACCAAATATTCTTCAAAAGTTGTAGATGAATATGCTATTTATTTGAAAAAAATATAGTTGAATGGTTACGTCACAAAAAATCGTCAAAAACGGGCCTTTTTTTGGACCGAAAATACCGGGGAATTACCTTAACTCGTCAGCCATTAGTGCTTTACAAATATTCAGATAGCATACAATCGGTGCATTAACGTGATGTGGATCACCATCACTGAGCTGACCATCCTCTCATGTTGTCATTGACTTTTGCACTTCACCTCCAGTCCCAGCGGACTTCAGACGCGAGTTCTCACGCGCGTTCACAAGCGAGTAGGTGCGTACGTTTGGCGGATTGCATCTGCTCGCAGCATGTGTGTGCACAATGGCCCTCGATCGGCGAAGCGAAAGAAAGAAAGAATCTCCAAAAAAACCCACGCCACGCGGGGATTAGTGTGAAGAAGGGCCACCACTCACTCCTCCGCTGCGTCAAGATCCGAACTCGAAACTCCTTCCCTTTCTTCCTCCATGACTCAGCGCTCAGACGTGACCATCTGTTCGATCGACGCTCGTGTAGCGACAAACGGCGCGCTCCATGATCACCATCACCTCGCGCGATCGCGATCACTCCCAACCGCCCTCCCTTTCCTCCCCAATCACCTACCTAAGCACAGCAAACCGAGACTGGTGAGGGCTTCCCGGGCGCCCATCCGGGCCTTGTTCATGTTGATGGTGCTGCTGAGGATGTTGTTGTTGGTGGTGGAGTTGAGATGACTAAATAGGCCGGTGGGCCCGGGGCCGGGGCCCCCACCACCGCCGCCTCCTCCTCCTCCGGTTACACCAGCCCCCGGTAGTATCCCGTTGCCAAGCGACGTCACCGTCGTCAGACCGCTGATGGCGGACGTGTTGCCGCCGTGCAGGATGGTGCCATTGCCATTGCCGAGCTGACCGTTGGTCGAACCGATGGAGGAGGCGAGCGGAGTCAGGTAGGAGGACGACAGTAGCCGGCCCGGTGGTCCACCGTTCATGTGTTTCCTCTCGGATGCCGATGGTGGTGCGGCCGGTCCGTTTGAACCCGTCGTCGTCGTGGTCGCTGTCGTCATCGTTCCGGTTCCGCCGTTCGCGGTGGCCGCCGAGCTGGTCGACACGTTCAGTGGTGGTATCGGACGACCGAGACCACCGCCGCCACCACCACCACCGCTCGTACCCCGTATCGAACGATTCTGGCCCGTCGTCACGGGCCCGGTATGTATGTGTTTTAGCATTGAACATGTAATCGGGTTGGTCCCCGCGCACGTGCACCGGCACTGGCACTGCACACCAGACACACTCCACTCCTCCACCCGGGATCTCCGGGGAGACTCCACACGCAGATAGTGGCAGCTCAGCAATTGCTGCTGCTGCTGCTGCACCGGTGTACTGGGCACATCATGTCACTCGCAAACAGTTTCACCAAAGGAACCTACGACGAACACAGGGTAAACACAGGTGTTTCACAAAATTCACTGTGCAACGGGGCACACACAGAGCCTACTACGAGAACACACGTCGTCACATCGCTTTTTCGAGAAACGGGCTCTTGGATCTCCCAAAAACCGGTGCTACGCGGGGTGTCTAGACAAATTTGAACTTCACAAACACTGCTGACACACAAACGAGGGCGCACACACAGGTGGGCACAGGACACAGACACTGAAAAATAAGAAAGATATTTTGTAAGGATGGACTCATCTCGGACATTCCTTTACTGTTGCTAGAAACAGGAATAAACCGTGGATTTCGACGCAAAACCAAAAACTATAAGCACAGGCCGCAAGCTTCTCCTAATCACGGACCAAACGGAAGAGATCGGGGATTCCACGAGTGTATGCCACGGGAAAATGAGTAAACGAGAGAGCAACCGAGCGTGAGAGAACGAGAGGATCCGTTCCTTAGCGATCTCCATAGCGACGGATTCCAGAGGTAACGGCACATTCACTTCCTTTCCCCGCCGTCTCCAAGGACATCTAAACATGCGACGTTATTGTTGTTTTGACACTTGGCGCACTTGTCACACACCTGGAAGAGGACACTAGCTACAACAGGCTCCGATTTCTTCACCGACCGCCCAGAACCCGCAACGTCCACGAAATCCGTCGACGACCGAACGCAGAGCCACGTTGGTCACAACATCATCGCGCTCGGCTGCTGCTGCTGCTCCATCGATGGAGCACGGAACATCACTATAGCCGGGGTGGTGGCGATCATCACAACCGGACTCCAACAACCGGCCGCTACGACCATTAACGTGCGCTCTCTCTGTCTCTCTCACTATTCTCTCTCTCTCCGTAGTGGATGCTGGGGAGCCTGTTTTGGGGGCCCTGAGGTTGGTTCGTCGCTCGAACCACGAAGTCACCCAACTCGCGTTCTCTCACTGACGCGCTCGCGGCCACCCTCCCTTGAATGGATCACGTTCCCAGCCCACGAAGACCTTTTCCCGTGTGTTTGCAAGCCTCCCCCCTCCTCTCACCGACGCCGCCACCGTGTCCACAACCAACGATGACAAACCCAGCAGCGCATCCGCCTCCCTTTGCTTCGGTGCTTTGGGGTGGCCACCGAGTCCCGCAGCAGCCACGGCGTTGATGAGTTTGCTCCGCGCGCACACAGCCGACAATCGAGTGCGAGAATGTTTGGCTGCTGCCGCATCGCCCCACGATGCTACCAGAACCGGCACCAGCAGCGGCAGCAACAGGAGGCACGGCCTTAGCAGCGGCCCCCTCCGGCACCGCGCGCGCTATCGCGTTTGAATATCCCAAAGAATGTGGTCGAGGAGGGGAGTAAAAAAAAGAAGGCAAACGAAGAAGAACAACGCCGCACACCGTGGAGAACGGAAAGCAGAGAAAAAGCTTAAAACGTTGGCCTTTAGCCGGGGAGGACCACGGGACCCCGGGCACGGGAGGAGGGCAAGGGGTATGCGGCGGTGTAAAACTGGAATCTTGCCATCACGTTCGGTGCCGGAGAGTGGAAAGAGAGTGGAATGATCAGTCGCGCGCGCATAGGCCGCAGCATCACGGGGAGAGTGGGATTGAATCGTATGGAGCGGCCTCTGGATCCAGCTGGAAAGGAACGAACGAGACAGAACGCGTACCCCAATCGACATTCTCAATCGGTTCGGTGGAAGACTGGCGGCGTGGTTGTGGTGGTCCGGGTAGGGCTGGTCCCCTCTGGTCCACTGGCCACCACCACTTTCGAAAGGCGGCGATTGAGGCAAGAGAGCACTCGATCGAAGCAGCAGCGGCCGCGTCCGAGAAGTCTCTCTCTCTCATCTGCTCCAAACCGGCCGCCGTACACTCACACACGATGCCGTGGCCACCGCGGCAATATGTGTCAAACACGCCACGACGCCACCATCATCAATTGGAGGGACCCGCAAGTTCCTCTCTCCCTCCGAGACCACTGCGGCTTCTTGCGCCCTTACTTCTGGACTGCGGCGAGGGAGTTCGAAGCGTGAGATCGGGTGCGCGCGCGCGCGCCCGGATGCGAACGTGAGCAAATCCCGAAATAGCGGACAAAAGTGCATCGCGACGGGGTCACTTACACACCGTCCCCAACCCGCAAGCTCCGAGGCATCGTGGCGGCCGTGCAATTTGAGCAAACAACTTGCTAAAGAAATTGGTTTGCAGCGAAGTAGGCACAGTCAGTCAGTGGTGAACTGAGCGTCGCTTGACGTATCAATTGGCCTACTTAGTTGTATTTTGGAATTTGATCCTACGTGTCGCAACCCCTGCGCCCAAAAGGATGCTGGAGATTGTAAATGGACCGACACAAAACGGGAACATTCCTTCTCGTTCCGAGAGTAAGGGCACAATACATGGACAGAGAGAGTGTGAGAGAGAGAGAGTCCTACTCCACGCCCTTACCTGAACAGCTCAACAGCCTCAACAGCCTCAACAACGACCCTTCGCACCAAGGATACCTGCCAGAGTCCCAAAAATAATAAACCAATTTGTGAGCCTATAGCGACGATGCCGGACCGACCGACCGAAGAACCGGAAAAGGGTCGTTTCGAATCGATGGGTCAGCCACGATAACGGTGATCAGCGAGTGGCAGCGACTTTGAATCTTCGACATACAGGCACATTCCCACCTGCTGCTGCTGCTGCTGCTGCTGTTGCTGCTTTTACCGACACTTCCGATACTTAACTCGTACGCACGTGTGTGTGCGTGTGGCCAATATAAGGACACTTGGCTTGTCCAGCGAGCGGACGCATAATTTTATGCGTGCTCACCTCGGCGACCGCCAATCGGCCTACGGCCTTCGTCTTTCTCTCTCTCTCTCTCGGGTTGCTGCGACGCTGCAGCAAAGGTTCGCTTGTGGCATCGCTTCTGCAAGGTGCATCCATCATCGTCAGCCACTTCGTTCCCCTGCTGCTGCTGCTGCTGCTGCTACTGCTCCCGGCACTGGCTGACACCGGATACCCCCGGCCTTATGCTGAACGACGGGGTTTGTGGTCATCGTTGTCGTCGTCCCCCCAAGAAGTGAAGAAACCGGAATCGTGCGTGGTCAACGGACGGCCCCGCAGCGACAGTCGCCTTCACCTATGGGTTTCGCCAAAAAAAACTCGTCCAACCAAAATATAATTGACAAACGAAACACCGAAGAGAGACCAAACGAAGGGGCCAGTCCAGCTCAGTCAGCAGTTTGGTGGCCAGGCCAATGGGGGCCCTAGAATACGACGACTTCACTCCACTCCACTCCAGTATGGCTTCATTAGATCGCCACGGTGTGGCGGTAATAAGCTGAAAGACGCCAGAAAGCGAAAAAATAAACGCAAGACTCCGGATCGCGGGCTGGAAACACCTTGGCCAATGAACCAAGCCAACGGCGCTGGCGATCGGAATGCGTGTCCCACCACCTTCTACACTTTTCGCTTCGCACACATAGCCACATAGCCGAAGCATACGCGCGCGCCAGGAATGCATACCTAGGTCCGTTTGCTCTTTTACTGCTGCTGCTGCTGCCGATGAGGTTGCTGGTTCTGCTCTCTACAAAAGGCCCAAACCGAAACATAACTCCATGTGTGCGAATGGTGGGGGGAGATGGGGGTTGTTGTCTTAACCTTTTGTTTGTTTATGCTGCTGTGACTGGCCTTTCTTCCCCTTTCGGCAGAGTGGAGTTTGGTGTCGAAAAAAAAAACATCGTTCTCGGGGTGTATCTTCATACCGGACGGATCACCTTTTTATGAGGTTTCTCCATCGGTTCGTGGAGTTACGGTCCCGGACCCCCAGGCAACTCGTCGTGCGAATGTGTGTACCCCCTACGGCGGCCATTGATGAGAGCCACACGCCGCTTATTGCATAACTTCCGGCCAGTTTCCGGCGGTATGGAATGTTGGTCACAAGGGGGGAAAAATGGAAACATTGCACGGACCACAATGTGTCGTGAAATGGGTCATAGAGAGATGGAATTTCTTGGTTTTTTTTTTTTTTTTGAGGGGAGAGCATACAAGAAACACTTTAAACCGGGCGCAGTAGGCTCAGCTGTCGGTGAAGCGATGTTTCCAGGTCTACCGCATGCACTACAGCGACTTCTTGAAATGCGTGTCCAACGCGGCTGATCCGCTATGGCCTCGAGCATATATCATTTCGTAGGAAAATCCGCATCTAATGCACGATTACATCACGTAACGTGGCATGCCAATGACATAATTCAATCGGATACGAAGTTAGGGAGCCGGTTGTTGTTACGTTTTCCAGGGAGTCATCTCTTTCCCCAACGTGACATGCAATTAGATAATGTGTTGTTGATGAAGTACTTGTCGGATTATAGCCAGAGAGTCCACTTACACATCTTAAAGCGATAATACCGGTAGATGATTGTGTAACTAGTTAGTCAATTATGCCGATGGCAGAAAAGAATCGCAGAAATCCGAACCTCAGTGTTAAGGGGTCTTCTCTGGGCTACTGCGATGTTGCAAACACGAAACATCAATCTCTCTCACTCCAAGAGCCTACTAAAACGTCCAAAAAGTGTGTTGATACTAAAGCGTAGAAGCTGAGGCCCACCATTTACGGCCATTTGCTTTGAAACGAACGACTCCTAATGCCCTCTCAAACTGGGATGATGGTTTCAGGGCGTCAAGAATGGCGCAACTTAATTAGACTCAAAGTAAATTGAGCAACCAAGGCCAGCGCGAGGGTCCAAACAGTACCTGGTCCACCCCCAAAAATTGAATACTAATAATTGATAAGAAGGAACCTTGCCGGTCCTACGACTTCTCACAACAAATTATACAAAACGCCGCCACTCACCTACTTCTTGCCCACACCAACCGGGAACCCGTTACGTAGACGAGAAGTGGTTCATTTTCTGGGGCTTTTTAATTTTTTGTTTTCAGAATTCGTCTCGGTCACATAATGCGAAGCATTCCACTCGCTGACCGCGTTATTCGCATTAGACCCAGGGAGGGAAAACCCTCCTCCACTCCCATTTGTCGGCTGGCCGCGCAGAGCCATAACCTGAGACTGACGAAATCGACCACCGGCGGTCCGAAGGAAGATGGCATAATCTCTCTGTTGACGTTCGTGTGCGCCATCCACCATCATCATTCTGTCGCTGCTTAGGAAATCAGTCCACGGCTTGGGCAGCGACGGAAAAGCGGCCAGATCACGAACGAGCGGCCAATCTACTCCAGTGCAATGAGTCTCCGAAGACAATAAAACCATCTCGCCGCACCCTGCCACCATGGGAGTTTTCGCTTCGCCCCGGTTTGACCATGCCCTAATCTTGCGAACCGATTCATTATTCCGATGCAAAACGAAACGGTGTGGCGCTAGAGATGGTTCCGTTCCGTTCGGTGCTGCTTATGATGCACATCTTCCCTGGCACCGGCACAAGACTTTGGTGGTTCTCGGCCTGGGTGTCGGTCTCGAAAGATTTACGATAATCACGGCCACAGGCACGGCCACCATCGAAGCAGGTGGTGGTGGCGCAATGACGGCCAGGCAAACGGTCGCGAAAGGTAAATAATTGAATTCCAGAAGGGTAGAAAAGCGAGAGACGTCCGTGAGTGGCCTGAGAAGATGAGGCAGAAAATTCAAAATAAAGGGAAGAAAATGGCGGCGGCCACAGTTCAGGAAAGCCAGAACGGCAGACCAGAGCCCTCCAGTTAACTATCTTCACGCCGGCTCCCACTGGATGGAGTCTCTAAGAACGATCAACTGAACACCAACCGGAGAGCTGTTCCCAAGATTGCGCGATCACGTAGCAACGGATAAGATCGCACAGTTTGATACCGAGCTACCAAATGATGTAGTAGCTCGTCAACAACTAGTGCGGCGTCTGCCAGGGAGGCGTCTCTTTTCCAGCCCCAAAATACTAGTTGACAGTTTGGCATTGCTGACCTGAAACAGTCCGTAGGCTTCAGAAAGGTGGCAATTTGCTTCCGTTTCGGTAACCCCCGGAGGCAACTGATCTCTCGAGTATACGATCGGGCGCCATCCAATCGGAAGCTGCTTCTCACTTAATTAACCACCAGCCGGCATCGGAGTAAGGGCGGAACTTGGTCGGCTTTCGAAGCGCAAGCACACGCCGCACCACATAATGGTTGGTTATTTTAACGGATTTCCCCCCCGGATAGAAACCGGATGGGAATGGAGGGATGGCTTGGCGGAAGTGATCACTTTGGACGGTTCTAACTCCAAAGGCATCACCAGCAGTAGCGCCGTGAAGCCCACACCGTCGTCACGGCGTAATAAAGTCGCAAAATTCATTTCAAAAAATGAAATTCTCATGAAACGATCGCTCTACTCGAGGGGGGTGTCCGCATCTTGGCCCTATCGCCTATCCAGCCGCACTACCGCACGCAATCCATTCTCTGTAGACAAAGCGAGAAGCGAGTCGAGAGTTTGCTCGAGACTGCCGCGTCACGTCTGGATCTTGGAAAGTGCAATTACGGTTGCCCTGGCCATCTTGGGAAAATAGCAACCCCCTTCTCCCGCCTCTCCGGTCCCTTTCTTCGACCATTGGTTCTTCGGTTCCAGGGAATGAATGTGCTGAGAGACGCCAAAGACCGGAAACCGGAAAGCCCATCGCGGAGGTCTTTGGCACCTGATCGCGGGAGTGCTGGTTGCAGTTGTCTGGAAGCAGCAGAATCGTATCACGACGCAATCAGGCGTACTGTGGACGACGACCGTAGTGCTATAGACTGTAATCCCGATCGTGCTGCTGCATAATTAATTCCACGTCTTCCCCTCAGCGCAGGTCTGCGCCAATCTGCGCCCTGCGTCGTGGCGCAACAATTGAACCAACGACGCCGGGATAGAAGGTAGCGCCTGGTCCGGTTTCTTGAAGTGCCGGCCATGCCGGAACAGCACACCGATGATCACACACCTGTCGACGGTGTCCATTTCTTGCTCTCTGCCGAGGAACGCTTGTGC
>NC_064877.1:6755000-6757500 GCF_943734665.1 Anopheles aquasalis
CTGCACTCCGTCGTGGGCTGGTGTTCAACAGCAGCTGCGCTGCGGCGGAAGGATGTACGCTCTGGCGGAAGGTCGGATCGAGAAAATCGGAACCCAAACTCACGTGCGGCCGACGCACCGTTGGAGTTTTTCTAAAATTCAAATTTTCACTCCGCGAGCTGAGAGAAACCGTGTCCGGGAGAGGATTTAAACGGGAGAGGACCGATATGGTCACCGTTGGAGTGAGTGGGAAAGTGGCTAAAGCTGACGAACAGAAAGAGAAGCGAAATCTCTCGCAGAGAGAGAGAGAGAGAGAGCAGTGTGTAGATGAGAGGGAGATACTTGGCGAGTGATTTCAATCCGCTTTCGGGATCGAAATGGGATTCAATTTTCCAAAGGACTTTAAACGACCGACCGATACATTAAGAAAACAGTAACTTTATCAATCAAATATTAACCAAAAATATCAGAAGAACGATTGCAAATTAATTTCGGAAATTGACTTCACTTCTTGAACAACTTGGAAGGAAACTATGGCAACTAAGATTATCTAACGACTCCTGCGATCTTTAGCATTTTACCTGCTGGACTACTATGATCTTTAGCAGTTCCTACCGAAGTGTAAACTCCTAAATACTATTCTTTATTTCAAGGAAGACACTAAAACAATACTACCTACTGAGACAATTGTTTCGGATTTCGATGAGGTCCGCAATCGATACGCTCGGTGATTTCCAGTTGATTTAACATTTTATTGAATATATCATTATATATATATATGCGCATGTGTTTGCTTTTTTTTTATCTGGATGCCTTAGCCTTTTGCTGATGTCCTTAAAATGGCTGTTAGGTTCCGGCGCGGCACACTCCGCACTCCATTGGAAATGAATAGAAGAGAAAGAGGCGAGAGTGTATCGTTGCGTGTTGTGTCTGTCTGTCTGGTGTGTATCGCTGTGTATTACTAGAATCTGTCCGTTGCCAGCTCTGACTCCTCTACTACTTGGCGTATTGCAAGTACCAGCGGCAAACAGCAGCAGTTCCCCTTCGCCTAAAATCAGATCAGCGCTAAGAGCCTTCCGTACAACCGTAGATAGCCGTAAACCTCCGTGGGTATACAGTGTCCCCCCAGCCGCTGGTTGTAACTAGTTCCAACTAACTGTGTGTAGACTATGTATGTATGTTGCCAACTACCGA
Source organism: Anopheles aquasalis (assembly GCF_943734665.1). Lineage (NCBI taxonomy): Eukaryota > Metazoa > Arthropoda > Insecta > Diptera > Culicidae > Anopheles > Anopheles aquasalis. The sequence goes on from NC_064877.1 coordinate 6,756,174, forward strand.
TATTGTTTCATTTTCTTCTAAGGTTTTACCACTTCGACCACTGTTGCACTATTGCTTGCTGCGGACGCCGATAGTGTGGATTCAAGCCCTATTGTCGTGTGACTCTGCATGGGTGTGTTTGAATGTGTGTTTGTGTTCCGTTGATTACGCGAAAGGTCAAGAAATGTATTCCGTCAGTATGGGTCATACCGATCTCCGTTCTCCCTCCCCACAAAAAGAAAAGCTCCCATTGAAACGTTCTTCTCTTCACCTAGTAAATAGTCCCCCCCCCCCCTTCTGCACGACCGCAGCACATCCATTTCCCTTGAACCTCACACACCGCTCTCACATGCACATGTGTTCCGCCTGCACTGACTACACGCCGCTGTTCAGTTGCATGACCTTTCCATCCGATCGCACGCACGCACTGCCGCTAGTACAATGAGAGCAAAACTAAAACACGAAAACATCGCGATAGTACGGGGCAGTTCCGTTTCTAATGTACGTCCTTTCGTTTATCTCAAGCACCATTCCCCACTGTCCACAATCCAGCAACCACATCCATCTCCAATCACTATGACCCGAGTGTGTCCTGCTGGACAGAGCAAATTAAACCCAACCTTTTAAAAATTCAATTGGAACAGACGACGGGCGAGCTCCTCTCTCTCTCTCTCAGTAGTTACGACGTCGTGGTGCACGTTGTTAGCTCAGCGAGAGCTGGCCCAGGGCGAGCAATCGCTCGACCGCCGCATTGATATCCCCGAACGAGGCAATCAGGGCCTGCAGGTTCGCTTCCCGGTTGACGAAGCCCATCGAAGTCAGCTGCTCGAGCTGTGCCCGGTAGCGTTCCTCCGGTGGAATGTTGGTATCATTGGTACCGGACGACATGCCGTTGAGCATGCGGGACATAAACTCGGAGAACAGGGCTTCGTTCGGTTGCGCACCGGCACCGGCACCGGGCACCGCTCCACCGGTGCTCGTATTGTTGCTGCTGCTGGTGGTGGTGGTGCTTGTCGTCGAAGGTGCCGTACCCGTAGTTGCGCCCGGCATCGGTGGTATGCCCATCGTGCTCATCAGTCCTGGGGCAGCAGAGCGCAGTTGCTCCATGCCTTGCTGAATCTGAAGAATCGCGTTCAGGGCCTGCGGGTTGGTCATCATCTGCTGCACCTCGGGACTCTGCATCTGCCGCAGCAGCTGTGGCATCATCGTGCGCATGTGCTCCTGCAGGGCCGGATTGTTGGCCACCAGTGGATCCTGCGAGATGAGGTTCGTCGCCAAGCTCGGATCGGCCGCCATCGCTTCCATCACACTGCGAGTGGCCGGTGAGTTGAGCATATTCGACATCAGG
>NC_064877.1:6772500-6790000 GCF_943734665.1 Anopheles aquasalis
TTCGATTTTCCTGCTAGTTCGCGGGATTTGGCAAAGAACAGCAGCTTAACGCGCACCGAGCTCGAGCTCATAATTCCCGTGGGTTGTTAATTTGTTTGGAAAGTCATCACTTGCGGAAGTAATTGTACAAAACGTACTACAAGCAAAAAACGCGGCGAGCAAACTGAAAAACAGAGAAAAACATGAACTTCAAAAAAATAAAAGAAAAATTGACAACCCGACCCAGATGGCCCCGTATCAATTTAGATCCCAGTCGGCCACAAACTTTTCAGTGTGCACACTATGCGATTATTTGGAAAAACATATTTTATGTTGTAAAATATTTTAGTAGAATCAGTGGCTGAGTCTCAGAATTATTCGTGGGGTTTGATGTAAATGCGTACGAGTTTCCCAAACTGTTGGCTACAAGTTAACTGCGATTTTTTTCAAAACGCGTGTATCAATTTTATGTTTTTGACGCCCGTTCTCTTCACCCAGTGCCCGTAGTCACGATTCGCGGTTCGCTCGTTTCCACTTCGTAAACAGTCGGCCACGGAAACGGTGAGGTGAGAGTGCTCGCGGCGGCGTGTTTTCGATTCCCAGATTTCCGTTGGTGGGTTCGGATGTGAGTTTCTGTGATTTTACGTGATGTGCGGTCCTGCCAGCGATATCCTGGCTCGCTGTAGTTCTGCCCTTCGCCTCCGGAGCACAAGGACGAGCCTTCCGAGCCGAGTGTGAAAGGACTGACACGCCGAGCGAAGGGTTTATCCTTGGCCATCACCGGTCATTACCGCAGTGCGTGTGTGTTGTTTTGTGTGTCCCCGCATAAAAACACCTGCCCCTAGCGGCGGCGACCGGATCTCAATTGGAGCCATCATCATCGCACCTGCAAAACACCCGCCGGCAACGGTATCCCTTCGGTCGTTCCGGGTGCAGCTCTAATTGAGGGTCCTTTTTCCGGCTTCCGGCTATCGTTTACATTCACTTCCGTTCCAACGCGCACTCTCGTGGCCCCACACTGGATGATGACATCGTCCACCGTGGTGATGTATTGACTTTCGTGTCATCAGATCGCAGCAGCCCCGTTTTCGCAGCCGCATCGTTGAGGTGCGCGAAAGCCTTCCTCGCCCGGATATCATCACAGTAGCCCGGCGAAAATCCCTGCAGTGAAGTGCAGCAGCAGCAGCAGCAGCAGCATTGACCAGTGTGTACGTGTGCGCGCGCGTGTGTGTGCGACATTGCAGTATTGTATCCTTCCTGTCCACGAATTGCAATTTCGCGAAACAAATTTTCACTTCCTTCCTTCCTTCTCTTCCGCTCTTTAAAAACTACAAAACTTCCTCTCATCGAATTAGCATGTATCGATAATCTCTTGCTCAAAAGCACGATACATAAATTTGCATACTTTCCAGCCCCTTTCAAAATTACCAGTAACCATCGGTCGTCGTCGTCGTCCAGTGCAAGTGCAGTTGTGTGTTTAGTGCAAAATTCGCTTCGCGAACCAGCCCGCATCGAAATCAGCTCGTCGCCGGCTCGTTGTCACCACCTCCGTTGCAGTAGCAGCCGTATCCGCGTAAGTAACTACCCTCTCTCTCTCTCTATCTCTCTCTAACTTACACTCTTTTCAACTCTATTATAAGGGGGAACGCTATAATCAAGCTGATAAGCTATCAGCCGGATTTGCGCTAGCTGCTGGCGCCCCAGTCATGATTTACGAAAGCGAGGGCTACTGTGCGGTAGCGAGCAGCATAATATGTTGTCCACACGAGTATGTGCGCCGCGGGCCACGAAAAGTGGGCTCGCTCGTAGCAACATTGTTGTTGTAACCATGTCAGTCCTATTGTCAACAGTGTGGAGGAGGAGGAGGAGGAGGAGGAGGAGGAGGAGGTGGAGGGTGCGATGCAGTGCTGGTCATGCGTGCCACTTGATTCTTGCCTTCGATGATGGGGTTGGTGGATGATCATGACATTGTGCACGGAAACCAACCCGCATTTTTTTGGGGAGAGCTGATGGCCACCCCGATCTAGATCGATTATTGAAGCACACACTCGCCTCGCACGCACGAACAGGGTGCACCGTGATTCTCATATGGCAACCCATCACGCCTCCCTTGAAATGGCGTGTAAACAACGATTCAATGCTAGTGGCCATCGTTTGCGTTGGTAAAAAAACATGCTATGTTGGCCACGATGGTCCGACAGTGTTTGAGAAGTTTCGGTGTTTTATTGGCATTACTTCAAATATTGCTTCCACTCCCGGACTAGTGCGTTCGTTCGTTTGCTTGCTTGGATGTATTCAAAGTGTTTGCCAAGTGTGTTAAGCGGTGGAAGTTGGCATGGTCATCGGTTGGATCATCCCACGAGGGTGACATCGGAGATGGCCTTGGGTCAATTTGGGAAGAGTAAAAGCTAAGAAAAAGGCGAAAAAGCCACTTACTGCTTCTGCTGTGCATATATTGTGGGAGTTGGAGAAAATCTGCCCAAGAATAATGAACATGAATTGGGAAATTTTGATAAATTCTTCCCCAATTTCCTCCCTCAATAATTTCCGATCGAGTGGCTAATTGATTCAAAGCACCTATTAGACAATCAACAATATCAATCGGAAACCTTCGCCACTCCACGGCATTATTGGTACGGCCATTAAAGAGAGTAAAGGAAAATGATGCCTTTCCCCACGGGCTGCTCTGCCCGCGCTCCAAAATTGTTGCTCCACGAACGGTCGGTTCCCCGCTCCCAAAAGGCGCCAAAAGCTATCAAAATTAACCAATCAATCATTGGCCAACACCAGACAATTCGCGCACCCGCCATCGCGCGACCGGTCCGCTATCAACAGGTTTATTATTCCAAAGCAAAACGACAAGCGAAAGGTCCTTTCGGGACCTACCGAGGAACCTCCGGAGGGCTGGAGTCTTAAAACTTTACGTCCCGCCATTTTTCACGTGCAAAACCACGACCATTCTGGTGGATAGCTCGGTACCTTCTTAGTAGAACGTTGAATGAATTTCGAATCGTTCCGATGCCGGTCCTGCTTGCCGGTTGATCGAAAGTCAGGACATCAGTCAGGCAATGAAACCAACGGCGAATGGCGAGAGGGTGAGCGGAACTGGATAGGACACGAGGAGTCCTTCCGTTTCACACAAAACATAATTAAATATAGCAACTTTGATCGCACGAATCAGGGGAAAAGGCAGCAAAAAAACAGTAATAAAATTGTCTTCAAACAGAACCACACACCGACACATGGAAAGCAAGACAGAACAGCAATCGTAAAGGAAGTCGCGGAAAACCACCGGAAACGGCATTAAAACGATGGCGTTCTAGACTCCTCCGCCACTGCCGCCGATTGGGACTAGAATATCGTGCCCACCGGTCAGGGGGCCGGGTTTATTAATTATTAAATTCCGTGAACTGAACTGCACCCCATTCCTTTTTGCCATTGCTGTCACTGGTGCTTCTGTTTGTTATGGGGCTCTCTTGTGTAAACGGCCCGATACCAAAGTGAAGATACACCACCCTACTAGTCTAGTAGGCTGGCTACCGCGGGGAATCGTAGCTCAACATCGCGTGCGTTGATGGTGTCCACGGCGTCGGTTGAAGCTTGCCGTTCCACGGGGTTTGATGTTAAATTCGAATGAAAAGCGACGTTAAGTTTCGCCTCCGCGCGTACACTTTCTCGTCCACATGCCGGGCCGGGCCGAGCGCTGGCTGAGCACGATCGTGATTCCTGGAGACATTCCACCCAGTTGGGGCCGCAAAGGTGGATTATGATGTCATTTCCCATAGGCCACGTGTGTTTCCTACTCCTGCTGCTGGTGCTGCTGGTGACATTTCCGTTTTGGCCATGGTCTCTTTAGGGTTGTGGATAGATAGAAACTTCTTGTCCACCTTTGAGGCAACGAAATTCTTGGAGAAATATTTCCTCGGACTCGGACGGAGAACTTGAGGTGCCTTGGAATGGCCGCATCGTCGTTGCACGAGTTTTGTGGCACGAGAGAATTAGCCAGCACAAGCGTGGCCACACACTGTGGTTCATTCACCCCTTAAATTGATGTTTGCGGACACGCGGGGATTCCTTGCGTGCGTCGGAAGTGACTCATTCCCTGGAGAACCTGCTGGTTCTAGCTTACTTGCATGACCGAGCAAGAGAATGGTGACTGCCAAAAGGGGGTTGTACGAAAATCGATTCTCAATTGCGCTGGGGTCATCACAGAAGGCCATGTGTGCTAATTCGATTCACCGTGACAGCGTCAGCACATTTTGGAACATTAAGCGGCCATCTTGCGATGAGTGTGACTAATTGCTTGGTGAAGGTTCTAAACCACAAACCGTTCTGGCAATTGCGGTGTCTTGTTAGACGACGGTTCTTTTGGGGGTCCCAGTATGCCGGTCTTTCGCAAACTCACGCCTCACTGCCCTCATGAGAAGGGGATTGAGACACGCGCACCCATACACTCGGTCTGTGGTATTTGGATCCATTGCCGGAAATGACTCATTCATTTGGAGCGAAGTTTACTTCATTGACTTGTCCACTTCACCCCTCTATCCGCAGGTTAAACGGGAGATGTCATCAACTTTTCCCGATTAGCTACCGCACACGATGCTGGACTTCCATTAGCGTTCGATCGATTGCCAGGACCCAGGACGAGCTCGGTACGTTAATGTGCTGTCGAAGACGCTATCGAAAGCCACCGACGCACAATACCAGGATTGCGTTCACTCTCTCGCTTCCTATTGAGGTCAATGAATTGCCTGAAGGTCCTGTGTTCTCTGTAGAGGCGTGTGGTTGGTTTGTTGTGTCGCTGTGACCGAATTTTTTTTACGGCTTTTCCTCGTCTTTCTGCCCGTTCCAATCAAAACAAATGATGCCGGGTGCGTGCGTGCGCCACAGTGTCAACCTGGTCCAATAAATCGATCCACACCTTTGGCTGGCCCCAAATTCGAACTCCTGGCCGGGTCTGGCCGGGTCTGGCCGGGCGACAATCGACTCGATTTGGTCACGAACGCGCCACATTTCGATTTGCATTTTGGGGCCAGCTAACGCCCGCCAGTCGGCCATTAAGAGCGAAACGATAAGGAAATACCGTGCGTTCGATTTTTTTCCGACCAGGAAGAAGCTAGACAGGTGGCCAGGGTGTGTAGTGGCTTTCGGATGGCATGCCCGCGGCCATCAATGTGAAAATGTGTGCATAAATGCAGAGAACAGAGTGTTTACGCACATGTCACTATACATATATCATGTGCTTTTATGGAGTACTGCTGTGAGTAGCGCTGCTCCACTTCCTGGAGTGTATTGCATGGTGCAGTTCCAGGATGTGCGCGATTGAAGCGATTGATCGCCTCACATAAACACGTCAACAATTCCGGGCGAGCATAAAGTGGTTCCGCAAAAAAAACCTATTTCCTGCTCCAACTCCAGCGAGGGTCCCAACCTACATCAACCGATTTGTTCTTTGCGGTCTGGCCCCACTCCCTCGGGAGCGATCCCACCAGCGCGATAAACCACACAAAAGGCATTAAACTACGTTGTGTCAAGTGGGTAACTCTGTTGCCAAATGGCAAGAGGGAGAAAATTCACGGGAATCCTTGATTCTAGAGTATCCCCCAATACCCTACCGTGCTACCAGTAGAACGGAAGTAACTGTCTGGCTGGCTCTAGGGTTACTCCAGGTGCTCCAGATTCACGTTTGTGTTTTGGTCGCTTCTACCGGAGGAGACCGACAGTATGATTAATTTACACTAATTATATGACCCTAGCTCATGCAAACCCCCCGTAGTGGGTCCCGAACAACCGAAAAGTAACTAAACATGACCTTTTCCCCCTTTTTCCTTCGGGGCTGAAGCTCAGAAAGGAAGTGCAACGCTATGGCCGTCCTATAGGTGCTCCAGGTCTAACTTCACAGTTAACTTTCGAATGGATCGGTCTAATGGATAAAGTTTTCCGCCTTTACCTTTCGATGCTCCGAGTCCGTGGGTACGAGGTAGAGCCGAAATGGGTTACCGCGAGGTTTGAAGGTTGTTGTCGCCGTTGCATTTCATTCTTTGGGCGGGAAACGTAGCGTAGACGGGAGGTCGCCGCCTTGAAGGCTATCCAAGATATAATAAGATATAGTATTGTAGCTTACTTTGAACCAGAATTTCGGTCAAAGGGGGAATGGGAGGGAATTGAAGGAGAGATTTTCTGAAAACATTTCCTATTCGTCTATATCTATAACTTTAGTTCAGGGCTCAAGGCAGTTGTTAAAATTGACAGAACCTTCTGCGATTAACGAAGTTGTAGGCTATGACTGCAGTGATTCCACCAGTGCCTACTCAGTAGCTATACGATTTTGACAGTCAACTATTTTCCTGTTCCAATGGCACATTATGAATTCTAATTATGGCAAATCCGAGGAACACTGTCTGCATCCGTTCTTCTGTTGTTCTAGTTTCTTGGCTTGAAGCAGCGCAATTCGCACTACACCAGCTCAATGCTACAATCTTCTTCAGTGGCTTGACCATTAGCTTTCCTATTCGTATGGTCCACTTGGCACGGCACCAACATGACTTCGCATGACAGCTTTCAGCCCTAGTCCTCCAGTAATATATTGCGAAAATGGCGTCCGCGTGTGTTATCTCTTCGCCAGGCAGGCTTCTCATTTAGTTCAATGAAACGCAACTGACCCACTGCTACAAAGCTATTGGTTGGCTCCAGTGCGAACCGCGCCAGATATAATTACCATGAGCAACCGTGTGCCACGTCATAGCGAAGATGGTGGTGCACGAACTCCCTCGCAAGACATGCAAAATCTGTTGAAAAGGGTCGCCCTTCCTTAGCACCACATGGTGTCCCGGCAAACAGAGACTGTTTTTTTCTGTTGTTGTTGTTGGCTTATGCTAATTTATGCTGGACACCAGCAGCAGCAAACAAACCACTTCAAATGGTGCACACCATCGGCAGCGGGTGGCAAAAGGGGTTTTTCTTTTGTTTTGTTCTTTTCGCCAACCGCGCTGCCACCACTCTTCCGGCCCGATTACCATAGCCCGGGACCATTATCATCTTAAATTACGGTCCACTATCCAATACACTATCGGACGCGCTCACCGTACACCTGACAGGTGCCCCTCACACACGACAGACACAAGCGCGATCGTGCACCACACGGAACACGGAAGAAACCGATTATTGAACCCCCAGAACGCCTCTTCCGTGCTCTGTCCGATGGCTTCTTGGCTCAGATACCGGGTGTACGAACGGGTGCGGTGCGGTGGCGGCCCAGTTTACCACTCACATAAAATAATATGATCTAAGTTGTATTCATAAAAAAAAACCCGTGGAATGGTAAACCGCGCCACGTTTGTTGGACCATGTTTTGAGCGCTAATCGCGACACTTCATCCTTTTGTGGCACGGGCCAGAATGTTGTGCTTTTATCTGTTTTTCCCCCGTCACCCCTCCGAGAGCACGCCAAAAACAAAGAACGAACCATAAAGCGCGACAAATACTAACATTCTTTAGCTCACGCTCCGATGCTGATGCTCCTCCAGCTGCTTCTGTTGGTACTGCTGTAGTCAAACACTTAATAATCATTTTTAGGACGCCACAAGAACAAAAACACCTGGTGGAAGGACCTGGTAGCACCGAACAGAACTCATGACCCATTTGCATGGTAATGCAGCACAGCACAGCGCGCGAGAGAGAGTACGCCGGATTTCGGGTTCGTTCCTTTGCAGTGACCTGCATAAGCGGACATAATCCAACATCGGAAAATCACGGACAAACCACACACAGAAGACACAGTTCGCTCCGAAGCACCTTCTTCTTCTCGAAAGCCAACGGTATTTTTGGCAACGGGGGGCAGGTGATGCGACGTGTCAACCGTCTTCTTCGGTGGCCATTCTGCCAACACATAGCACTCCGGTTGGTTGGCTGGGCAAGCTGCTGGGTGTTTGCAGTTTGCATGACTAGGCTCAATTATCGTCACCACTACCGCCGGCAGACGCAACCAATGGCCTGGACTGGAGTGGCCAGAGAAAGCAAACATTCGAAGAATGAAATGTAATAATAATATAATCGATGCCATAAATCCCATCCCTATAGCTTAGCCAACAAAGCATAAACCTAGGGGGAGGGCTCCAAGCAGATCGCTTTTGGCTTCGGCGGCATATCTATTCCGTAAGAGGCCCAGGGGGGGGGAGGGGGTGGCTTAGCACAACATCTGCAATTTTAATCGATCGCGCATGCGGCGCAAATGGAATTACCGGACTGTTGTATGCTAACGAGTTAAAAATATGTTTTTCCGTTCAAGGCCAGTTTTGCTTCGGCAGCATCAGAATCCGTCACCACTACTTGGCCAGCTACGCCGAGCCGCGATACGATTTGTGATTTATGTCCGCTCTGGATCGTTGGTTCCGCCTCGCGCAATGCATTTCATCGACGAACCGAAATCGATCTCTATTTACGATCGCCGGGCTGCAGTTATTGCCATGGCTCATAACACACCGTCAATCATCATCATCATCTGTAACCGGCGTCACCGGCAGGCGGGTTTTGCGTGTTTGTCTTTTGGGGCGGACCTCGCGGACTGCGCGTTTTTTTTCCAAAAATCACCAGAGATCGGAGTGACGCGTATATTGAGACTTCATCTGCTGGCCTTGAAGCTGAGCGATGATCGAATCGCAGAAACTGCGAAAGTCTCTCGCGTGCTCGCTCGTGTGATGGAATGGCGCGAAGATGGCCCGGAGCATCAGTGTCGGCTCGGGTATTAAATCATTGATTGCCTCCCGATGATTGAGTAAGTGTTCGATAATAGGCGGATGGTGGTAACGCTGGCGAACCGGAGATGGACGGCCACGAAATGGTCACGATTTGCACAAGGCAAATGTTGTTTCTCCTTCGCGCCGGGGACACACTTCGGTTCGGACAAGTTAATGAGGAATCAATCGCGGATCGTGATTGAGATGTGGCAGCGAACCCTGCACAAAAACGGAACGCGAGGCACACATTAGAGCTTGGCTCTGATTGTCCTACTTCCCTTGTCGTCGGTTGTGGCTCTTTTTCCTTTTAATTGATTTAATCCCAAATCTTATCTTCATCTCGTTCGCCAGATTCGCCAATTTCGTATCATAAAACGTTTTCAAAGTTTACATTACAACAACCGGCCGCGCGGTTTACATGGTGGTATGGCCTGTCACCACCATCATCCGCCGGTCTAGCATTTGGGGGGCGCCCCTAGCCGGCTGAACCGTGAACGCATCGTGCACACATTTTCACCCACTTTCCCCCCCAAAAAAAAAACCATTTCCCCAGCGTCCGTAGGTGTCCAATGTGCGTTGCTTTCGACAACACACAGTAACAACATATGGCTCCCCCCCCCCCCCCCCCCGTTCGATGTGTGAACTCATCCAAGCGGTCAGCCTGCTAGGGAAATCTCGCTATGGCTCGCTCGAGGGAAATGGCCATTTTCGGGGTGGAAAATTGGGCGACTGACTGACGGTCTTGCAGTAGCCATGTTGTTAACACACACGTTACGGTGAAACAGCGTGGAGCTGCTGCTGGCAAGGGAGAAAGCTAGTGGTGAGCCATGACCACGCCAACACCTGCGACTTCCCTGGCATGACACGCCGCTCGATCGATGTGGTGAAGCAGTGACTGGAAAGAGCAAGCAGCGCGGCGGACGTATTAAGTAATCGGTTCGGTACGCGTAACGGAATGCACACCGTTTCAATGGGTTTTTTTTTTAATGTTTTTAATGTGTAATATGCTCTAAGCGAGGATGATCGCTGATAAGCATAGCTAGAGCATGATGGTGACTGGCTGGAATGCGGGGAAGGGTGTTTTCCCATTTTCAAATCTCCCGATTACGCCACCCCAACATGTCGATGTTGACGGAAAAGTGGCCACTTTTCCGGACGCATCGGAACAACATCAACAGCGGTGCTGCATGTTTTCTTTCCATTTCCTGTGACTTCCGTATGACATGTGGCTCGCCCCCGGGTGAGGCTATTATGAAATATGTGTAGCAATGTGTTTGATTGCTTCCAGCGCGAGCGCGCGCTCTCCAGTGTATTGAATGGCAATTCGCAATTTACACTCTTCAGAATGCGCGCTGCACGCAATTTAGACATTTCTGCCACCAAGCATATTTCCGCTACCGGAAGGATAGAATCATCGGCGGATGCATTCCCCATGCACGTGCTGTCATGTGTAGTGGTGGTGGTGCAATGGCATGATACCAATCAACCGTGGATCACAGTACCCCGTTCGTACTCCCCTCGATGTACGGAGCAATTGGATGCACCATTCTTGACAATCGTAGTAAGCAAACGGTGTAGCCGATCGCGCCTGGCCTGCTTGCTATGCTGCATTTGACGTTTAATGATGTGTTACAAGTGTGTCGTGTAGCTGGAGTGGTTTGGTCTCTGCAGAGGGCAGAAGGTAATTCCCTTCATACGCGAACTGCTGCGGCCATTGTCACCTTGATCGAGCTTTTGATGGATTACTGGCGCTATATCCGGGGTACATCCCCCCCTGGGGTGCCGTGTGGAGCACACTTCCACCTATGCTGCAAAGCTCGACTCGACAGCACTTCACTCGACAGCGTTGCTGCCATGTAACTTCCAGGGCACCCCGCCTAGGGTGTTAGTGGAATCGATAATTTGATAAATTATTGACGGCGAAACCTCGCCCCCGTTCTCGTGGGAATACTCGGTGGCAGTGCACCGGAACGGAGTAGTAAATGGTTGCGCGCCGGTTGGCGCTGTATACGGCACTAGAGTTTGGCGTTTTTCGGGGCATCGGCACATGACGGAGAATGGTTTAACACGCGTCAGTCCCCAGCACGGTGTGGCGCGTTGTAAGCCACGTACGTACGTTGTAAGCGCCGCTTCTCGTCGTCAGGAAGAAAGATTGCCAAGCCCTGTATCCTGTATTGGCGTGTGGCTGGTGCAGTGTGATGGACGGGTTGTTAGATTCCATCGCGGTTCGCGTACCGTGGGCCCAATTGAATTAGCGAAATTCTGCGCTTCAATCGGCGGAAGTTCGATTACCGCCTGACAGCGGTATCCCTTTTTTGGGAGTAGAAAATTGCCGTCTTCTTCAGGAACCACCCCCAGGGGCCGTTTCCGTTGACGGGCCAAGAAGAGTGATGGCTGTGGGTCGTTTATTAAGTTGCAGTTCCCCGCGACATCCGGTCCGGTTGGGGATCGATTTTGGCGAAACCTTGCACAACAACGACTCGCCGAAGCCTGCGCCTTTCCAAAATCCGTTGCTGGTGAGAGAGAAGGAAGTCGAGACACGGTGGCGCTAACGGTACCAGACACTTCCGGTGTACACACTCGTGGTTTTCAGTTTGATGCAGTGATTGGCGCACTGCCTATCGAGACATTTCAATGCCACTCGCTTCGACTCTCGGTTCGCGGCCAATCGACAATCACTCTCCCGGCGTCAGGGTAATTAGGTATGCAGCGGTGCATGCGACATTCCCAAGTGGCTGGTGGAGTCTCTTCAAGCACAAGCGATGACTTCATGTCGGTAACGCAAGAATAGTTTCTTCGTCGCCATCGATAGGAGAGGGAAGGTCCAATACATGCACAAGCACACAAAAAAATCATTAAAACAAGAAGAGAAACAATTCGCAAACGGTGCTTAATCGAGCGAAATCATCCGGCCGTTCGGCGCAGCGTCGGCTTCTAATAATAGGTATCGAATGGTGCGGAAACCTGGACGGCGTCGAGCGGATCTTGCCCGGGGTTCTTGTTCTTGTTGTTCTCTAACCGGCGTAGAGAGCTGATCCGGCTGGCCCAGGAAGAGCAAACACAGTAGAACAAACCACTGAGTAACAAAAGCAGGAACGGAAGAACGATGAGCTGTCTGCTAGAAGTTGCAGACACCCGCATCGCATCGACTTTTGTTTGCTGATGACGATTCTCAGCGTGTCACGCTTGCTTGCCAGCGTTTCGGTCTTTTTTTTTCTCTCCCCCGAAATGCGGTTCTTACCTCTACATTCCCGCGGTGCGCGGGGCATGTTGGCTGGTAAATAGAGAAGAGAAGTCTTCGCCGAGCATGATCGGTATGCGCAGCACGTTGAACCCCTGGAACTCACAGCGGGAGCGCGATCGTTTCGGTTTCCATTTTAAGCACACTATGAGAAGCACAAGACGGTGCATTAGAGAGACGATGTGATGCGTGTTTTCGGTGCCGGGTGGTGGTTAAATTTAAACAAACATTCCGTCATCGATTAAGCCGTCAATTGGTCCGACTGCCGCCGGCATCTGCGTTACGCATCTTTGTTCTGAACCGAGTGGGCAGATGACGTGGATTGGATTGGGATGATCTTGGTGAGGAGAGTATCGGATTTAATGATGCCGATGGCCAGTAGGTTGGCGGATATATCGGAATGATGCTAGTGGCTGTAAAAGTGTCTGCATAAATCTCTATAGTTATTATTAATTATATAAATCTTTCTTTATAAGACAATATAATTAGCTTTGGGGAATTGCTAAAAAAAATCCGTATGTTGATGTATTCGTCTACGAATCTTTGCTATCGACTAACTGCCATTATTAGCAACATTATCATGCTCTAACTAATAGGCGCCCGGGGGGCCGTGAGAGTGTGAATCACTCTTGAATACCTGCTAATAGGACTGCTGGCTGACGTTGGCCAAATTGGCGCTTGACGTCGAGTTGAGTCAATATGTCAAAAAACCCCATGTTCCATCCCTGGCGATGTCTGACGGGGGGTGCCTTGTTGTGCCACCAGTTTGTGTCCTTTTTGAACCGCATTCCACCGGAACCATCGCAATGCGTGGTATGGATTTGAATTCGAGCCTGCAAGCAGCTGCCGTTGCCCCTTCGATAGTGTGGTGTCCTGGCGTCCGAAACGGAAACGGAATAGCGTCGCCACAAGCACAAGCGCCACCAGTCCTAGACACATGGCACGGTCGTCGACAACACGTCATCTCATCCTTTTTTTCTGTTTCATGTTTCTGAAGACACTTTCCAGTGTTTTGTCCCCGGATTCTCTTGTTTTTTTTTTTGGCAACCCTTTTGGCACCGACCGAGTGGAGTGTTGCGAACAACTTTGATACGCCTCGGTAGCAGTGAGGGAAATGGTGTAAAATGGAATTGCGATGGCTCGGGGACAGTCTCTGCACTTTGCACGCCCGTCAGCTGTTGGCGAAGAAGATGATGGCACGGTCGCTAGACTGTGTCCAATCGCAGCGTGTGACAAGCTGTCACGCAGCAAATTGGTGACATCCTGTCTTACGGGACCAAAGGATTTCTTATGACCGGCTCTAAATGTCCTTATTCGTTACGTAGAGCATCCAAGTCATTCGACCTTTGGCTCGGTGACGAATGTCGTTCCTAAAGTCCGTCCATCCGGCTGATCCGTCGTTGGACGTCATACGGCACCGGTCCAAAAACGGAACTTAGATGATTAATCGCAATCAAGCCGGCGGTGGCGGTGGGTTGGCGATAAGGGAGGTAGTAGTTCCGCCAACACCGGGGCGTTGATTGCGATAAAAAGGGAAATGCAAGGAACGCGGACCATAATGAGCTTCCCCAAGGTGTCGCGGTCTGGCGACATAAAAAGGGCCATTTAGAATCAGATTTTATTAGTTGCGGCCGCGGCGGCGGCGGCTAGACGTCACTAATCTAGCTAAGAGGCGCGCCGTTTGCGTCAGAAGCGGACACTATCTGGGGCAAGGATGATTTACGTTCCGTTAAGAGGAAACTATACTGAAAAGGAATTCAATTATTGAAAGCACGGTGTTGCGACTAGAGAGAGAGTTTTTCTTTTTTAAGGGAAAGTTTTTTTCAAAAATTAATCGAAATCAAATAACAACCAATGAGTTGGTATTGTGTGGTCTCCGTTCGTGTCGTTTCAAGTAATTAGCCAACACTCAAGTTTCCTTTCGCTTTCTGGTACCTTTCACCACTACCAGCGAGGGAGGGCACATTGACCGTTCGTTGCGGTTGGATGGATTTCCGATGAGTAGCGGAGAGTAGCGAGCAGCAGCAGCAGCAGCAGCAGCAGAGCACCACCAAGTGACCGAGTTGAATATTCACATAATTAAGCAAAACGACGAAACCGGGAGTCATCGAACGATCGATCCATCGATCCTGACCACGCGACGCGTCCGCATTGACCGTCCGGTTAATGCTAGTTCGATGTTCACGCCAAAAAAGCCAAAAAATGTCGTGGAAAACTAAGCGGAAACGAAAACTAAGATAAGGTGTTTTTATTGTTTCTTTCGCAGGCTCCACCAGGCAGGGACAACCTTGAACATCACCACCACCAACGCGCAATGCCGTGAGTGAGCGAACGAGTAGTGTATGCTATCGACTGCTGCGTCCGTTTTGAATGAAAAATTTCTCGTGTGTGGGTAAGTAGTGGTAGACCGTTAAGAGTTTTAAGGACCTTTTCGTGTTTTCCTTCCAGATTAGGATCTTAATTTTTAATAGCTCGTTAGTTGCAAAGCGTTTTGGACGGTTCTCGAACCTATTTCGATTGCAAACAAAAGATTCACTTGATTGGCTCCTGAAGTTGTAGATTTCAGAAATCAATTATTCCAATTTGGTGCTTGAATCGAAGCTCTGGACATTTTTCTGGAGTTCAGATATATTTTCTATTAAACATTTTGTTTGAGTCGTTTTGTACCTGACACTGTACTGTGTTCGTTTTGTATGATTTTGATAAAAGGGCATCCTAGTACCAGATAGAAATTAAAGATTTCAAACAAGATCGGAGGCTTTTTAAATGGCAACATATTTCTACAATTAATTGTAAACGATAGGTTTTCTCACTTTAAAAGTGGAAGCCAAACAGCAACTGCTTTGCATAAATATGTTTGTATATTGGTCCACTCAACCAATACCTTCTCAATAACCCCGCAATAATCACCAGAGCCTACATTCCTCCCTCGTACTCCTTTTTTTATGAATGACTCCAGTGTATTGGTGAAAGCGCCTTGCTACAGGAATGAAAGAACTACCGTGTGCACCCTTTTTCCCTTTTTCTCGGTGCATCGCGTGCATACAAAAACCACGGTGCAACGATTGTCACACCGTAACCGGCTATTAACCAGCCAGCTCTTACATGTATGCATTCGCACCGAGTGTACCGTACCCAGTTCGGTAGTCCGCACATTCGCAAATATTTGAACTTCGCACCTCGGTTCCCTGCTCGCGTGTACCGCGGTTGGTGTAGCTGTGTGCGCCCGTTGGGAGCGTTAGTATTACGATTTTCAAACACCAGTCGTCGCCTTGGCAGCCTGCTCCGACCACTTCCGTCGCTTGCAATTTTATACTATCCAGCCCCTGGTCCTGGTCCTAGTCGCCGGCTTTACGACTACGACGACGAAGGCGTTGGTGATGCATGTTTGTTATGGTTACTGGGACTGATGTTTGAACTCACGGCCCTCACAGCGACAGCAACACTGGGCGCACAGAAGGCAAGGGGACGGGAATTCAAACAACAAAACCTCCGCTCCGCTACTCCCGTCCGTGAATGAAGGATATTGCACTTTACTCCACCACTCCACGGATCCGCTCTCCGGGTCGTGTCACACCCGGAAACACCGAGTACGGCCAATCCTGGATCCCGATTTGAATTCCCACTTCCTTCGGTTGCGGCCGCGAGGTTGATCGATGAAAAATTAGGTTAGGAACCAGTAGCCGTCGAGGTGTCCGGACTCTTGGCGGTGGCGGTGTTTTGTCCGCGATTAAATCAAACCAAAATCCTCACTTCCCCCGGGCGACTTCTAGTGGCTGATGATGGTAAGGGAACCGAGCACACTGTATTAGGGTCAGGTGCGCGCGCCTCGCTTCTGCCGAAAGTGCAACGAAGGTGTGAACTCACTGAGGCGTGAGAAGAAGGTAGAGGACGAGCGCGGGCGAAGGTAGTGCCTTAGACCATGAGGATGAGTTTGGCAAAAAAAAACAAAAAAATAAAGGTGTCGAATGTGTTTGTTGTTCCGTGTTGTGTCAGTTCGCAAGGCTCGTTAGCGCGCACCAGTTGCGGTTGTCCTCCTGGTGGAGTGGTCTGTTAGTTTGGAAGCAGATACCAAGTACCAAGGAACACTAGTGAATGAGTGACCTCGTCCCTGTTGGCTCCAAAGTGTAGTCGGTTCCCTTGCCAAGGCCATCGGAGGCCGGGCTAGTGGTTAGCCAATACCCGCACAGCTCCATTCGGTCGGCGACAGGCTGGCAGACGGTGCCGGTCACCTTGTGTGAAACATGTTGTATCGCAAACGCAGCCAAATACGGCAATGTCAAAGTGGCCGCCGTCTCCTTGAGTGTGGTGCATATTGGAGGCTTTTGCAGCAGCGTCGATCGACGCAAACCGGACAACCGATGCTAGTGGTGGGCTGGTGCTACAGCTGGTGCCATTGAGAGAGAGAGCCTACATAGGCTAGGTCGACGTCGCGGCGAGGACAAAAGCACCACCGCAGCCCCAACAGGAACGAGACGAACAACGAGGCGCCGGTGGCCTCAATACCGATCACCCCCTCCCCTGGGCGCTGGTGTGGTGGGCTCTGTGGGCGCGCGCGCGCGCGCGCTCTTAGTGCTGCTGCTGCCGACATGAACAACTTCCAGCGGCTGAGCTTGTATAAGTAGGTTCCCCTATCTTCTCTCTTGCTTTCCCTGCATTTCATCTCCGATACGATGCTTCGATCTGATCTGGTTGACGATCGTTCACGCGCTGTGTCGTATTCATTCCACTTTCTGTCTGAATTACACGCTGCAAGCAAGGTCGTCCACGTCCAAATTTGGCCATAATGTACTCAGCACCACTGTTGTGACCGTACGGTACTGGATCGCGTTTGCCCTTTTTCGGGCATCCAACAGCTGATGTTTGGTGGCTGATAGCTGAGGCGCACCCTTTTGCAGGCATAAACCTTCGCTCTGCTGGTAGCTCTTCGAGTCGCTTCTAACACAGGATAACTTGTTGAAAGCGCTTGAAGCCCCTTAATTGACGCCGGTGGTGTTCGTGGAGCTGGCAAAAGTTTGTAACGAAATGCGCGAACGCTAGAAACAGGTGTGTTTTGCCTTCGAGAGCGGGGTTGCTGGCGAGGTTTTGTGGGAAAGGAACACTTGGAGTGGGCTCTGTAGACGGAGCGAAATTAAATTAGAAAAACTATTGTATAAATAAGTTACCCTTGAATGTGGTTTTCCATGCCTTGTTCTTAGTAAGTTTATCTTCTGCGCCTGGTTTCACTCGGATACGTTCGTATTGCTTTATTTTTTTATTCGTTTTTAGGTAGATTGGAGTACTAATGTATAAGCCTGAAGTAGATAAAGCGTGGTACTGTTGCACTGTATACCTTTTGTTTGATTTTCACTACCTCCACGCTATTGTTTGCTACTTACAAGGTGACAATTTGAAACGTTATTTTTGATAGAAAGTTACTATGATGTAAATTTTTTGACAATAGTCCTTGCATACTTGACTCAATTCAATTATTTATTTTTGGTACAAGTTTGTGGTTGTTGGTCCTTCCAAGCATGCCATGAACGCGAATTGGTCATGCATAACAC
>NC_064877.1:6800000-6810000 GCF_943734665.1 Anopheles aquasalis
AATAACCTGTCAAACTCTCTGTGGCACGCGGTGGGCGGCTTGGCATGCCGAGACCGAGACCACGGGGAGTGAGCGAACGCGAGTGCGAAGGTGTAAACGATCAGGACGTGCTCGGTTGGCGGTTGTGTACTGGGCTGGGCTGGGATGGTGAGAGGCCCTTCGCTGTGGGAACCATAAACACACGTGTACTCCTCGATCTGGGTGTATGTGTGCAGAAGGAGGAGGAGCAGCAGCAGACATTAGAAACATGAAGAATGGCCGATCGATTTTCTTTCTCCCCCAGCTCTCTCTCTCTCTGCAACCCTTATCCCACGTACCACTACTCCCTCGCCCGTTTCGTTGGCCACCAACAAGCATCCAATATCCAATTCCCGATATAAAGCACTCCGGGAGTGCGTGGTGCCAGCGCCTTGACCTGCTCGCTCACTCGCTTCGTCGACGACGACGTTCGGTTCGGAACCGTGATGAGTGATGGAAATGCACGAACTGAAGTGAGTTGTTGTGTGTGCCCTTGCGTTTCGGCTCTACACTAAATGGCACGTGGTGGCCACGGAATTCACCGACAGAAAGAGAGAGAGAGCGAGAGAGCACGCGCGACGGACCCAGGGGTTGTAATGTAATAGAATGATGGCAGGACACAAACCAGATGGCCACCGTAGTATACCCAGACGGAGCGCCACTCGACCTCGTCCAGACGAGACGTGTTTACGTTTCGCCTGAAGCGCTCTCTCTCCCTCCCTCTCTCGCTCTCTCGCTTTCGGTGAAAGAGACTCCCTTCACCGAAAGGGCATTCGAACGCGAATCGAACCATATCAATTCCTCTTTGGCGCGCGCGAGCTTGTGTTGGTGGTTCTAGATCGGTTGCTAAATAAAACCTCTCACATCAGGCCCCAGGAACCGACCGGGCAGAGGACGAGGCGCACCCCTCCCCGGGCAACGGCCAGACCGGTGTTTGGTAGCGAAAGTGATTTATGGTTCCCGGCCGTCCCGTTGAAGGGAGTACGCGCGTGAGTGCCGGTCTGTTGGCTTCTGTTTGAGGGGGGTGGTGGCCGGAAATCGAGAAATTGAGCAAATAAATCGATCAACTGTCAATGGTTTGCCGGGCCTGTGCGATCGATCCTGGAATCGTGACTTGAATTTTTATTCACCATTCTCGTGTTTATTTCGCGGCGCCATAGACCGGGATTTACAGTGTTTTTTTTTCCTTTCTTTTATTTAGATTCCGCCGCCAGCTTGCCAGCCAGTGTCCCAGGGCACGGTGATTGGCTTAACGATGCACCGCTTGGTCACGTAATGGAGGGAGAAGCAACAACAAGAAACAACGGCAAATCACATCACCGGCACCACCACGGTGTAGTCGCCATTGTTGACCTTCCGACGAAAACATAACCTCAACCATCGCTCCGAACGCGAACTTAATTATCGCAACCACAGCAAGCGCTGCGTGCGTAGTGGTGTTGTGGGGGGTAGTGAGTACCGACGCGAGTGCTCGCGGTACTAGAGTTCCGATACTTCCAGTGAGAGGTCCTTTCGTGCGTGGGCGTGTGTGTGCTGGCCATGTGCTTCTGTTTACGGCCCACGTGCTTCGCTGTTGACCGCGCGCGCCACCTTGGCCAGCGTGTGCCCGATGTTCGGTTCGTATCCTTCCTTCGTGGTGACGTCACTACCACCGCAGCACTCACCACGCGCGCCACGCCAGATGCTTGGATTGCTTGGATGTGACTGTCAGTAGTAGCGGAGCAGCAGCAGCAGCAGCAGCAGCAGTAGCGAGTGCCGTGATCGATGCTCTAGCGATGGTTGCCAAGGAGGTTCAGTTCAGGTTGACGATGTGCAGAAAGTGCTCGACCGCAGAGGGCTTCTGGGCTTAAAGTCTGGGCTGAGGCCAGTTTAATCCTTGCATTTCGTTACGTGTGCCCTGTGTGCCGGCGTGCTATTGTGTGTTGTGCGTTCAGTGGATGGTTTTATTGGTTGTTTAGTTCCCTCTTGATCGTGCACGCTGCTGTCCGCTGTGGTGGTCGTGGCGGTGGTGGTGGTGCAGGTGGTGGTGGTGCAGGTGGTGTTGGGCTATTTGTGACGCGCGCGAAACCTTGACGAAGCCCAACCCAACCCGCCCAACCGGCGCACATGACCGGCGAACCAATGACGACACGTGCAGTAGTGGTCGCAGGTAGTGGTAGTGCTACTAGTGGTGCCACCGGCGGTACTAGCAGTACCGGGGGTGGTTTCGGTAGCCGCGCACCCCATCTACAACCCCCACACGCGAACCATCCCCTGCAGGCGCTCCGGACCGATGATATCGAGGTGCAGGTGATAGAGCAGGGTGGGATCGAGCTATGTTCCAGCTCGGAACGAAAGGTAAGAGCGCTTGGCACCCCCGTTGGCACCCCCGTTGGCACCTTTATCCCCCGCCCAATTTTCCAGCGACACGCGACACGAGCGACACTCATTACTGCCGCTCGGCACGTCAATCAAATGGAATCAATCCCGCAGCGGGCCCGCGCGACAGTGCCAAAGAACCATGAAATGACTTCGCGGTCTCCCACAACCCCCGTAAACCACCCTTAGCCCCAGGAGAGTAATACCATGTTTGGTGGTTCACTTTACGGCCACTCCTTCGATATTCCGATGGTTTATAGGACTTTTGGGAGTCCCGTTGGGTACTTGGCGAGTTCGAGCAGCGAATTGTTGCCAGAAGTTGTGGTCTGTTCCGTTTTGAGGCATTTCATCATATATTCAGCATCCTTGTGGGTATTTTCGAGACTCCCGCGGTTCATTACCGAAGTGGTACAAGCGCCAGGTTTGATGACATCGACTCTGTGTTGTGCCACGTATTCGGCAACCGATAGCCACTTCCGTTATTACGCCCGAAAAGCATCCTGATGAGAAAGGTTCTTCCAGAATATAGTCGCCACCACCCCGTTCCCGCTCCCGCTTCCCTTCATCTCAGTGACAGTGAAATTGGATCCATTAGATGTATTAAATGGAGCGAACCGCGTCACCGGCCGAGAGTCGGATAACGGTCGCCGTCGCCGTCACCGTCGCTCTACCATGTCATTCCAGTTTTCCGGATCGTTCATTAAAGGGCTCGCCGGTTCTTTCTTTCCTCCCTGCCCTGTTCGATCATGCAGGAGAAACAGAAGCTGTACCGAATGGAGAACGATTTGCCCGGGAAATGAATATGATTCTGCATCGATAGCGCTGAGTGACAAGCGAGCACCCCCCCCCCAGGGGGTAGGAAGAGAAAATATGCCCAGGCGAGCATCGAAGGCACACAAAAAAGCGTAATCGCTCCACGCCGGGTTTACGGCTAAATGAGCCGGAACACACATCGCAAGCAAGGAACTCGAGGGAAAACCCGGGGAGAAAAAGCTTTCCGAATTTTTGGAGGGACCACCGAACACCGTAATTCAAGCTTCGTGGCCATTAGTAGCATCTAGCGGGGAGGCATGCAGAAGTGCCTGGTGGGAAAATTTAATTATCCGTTAAAAAACGTGGCGGACAAGCGGCGGCGTTTAACCTTGGCCCTTACCCCGGGAATCGGAACACTCGCGCGCACAACGCAGACAGATTGTTCCAGCGCTCGCTCGCTCGCTCTGCTTTGCTTTGTACTACCATCGATTAAGTCGGGAAATCGAGAGTGAAATGCGAGGATAAAACGGAATTTGAATAGCTTATTAGGAGTGATAGCGGGGGTTGCTGTTTGTGTTGTGTGGCCTGGTCACCGGGAGCGATTATTTAAGGTAAAGGTGCTCCGTCCGCCACTCCTCCCGGTGGCCATTTTCTTTATTTATACCTTAATTGCCACCTTAACGATACACACTTTGGTCGCCGCTAGTGACGATGGCTGGATGGTTTTTCGTTTTTCGTCCCCCACGTTCGCCTGCTTCTTCTTTTTTTCCCCCTTTATCTATTTATGGAGTTTTGTGACCAAGCCCAACCGAAAACGGAGGGCCAAAAGACAAACTTTGGCACTCCCGGGGAGCCTTTTCACGACTCTTTTACGTCACGTCCATCGGTTATTGGTTGCCGACGAGGAAACGTTGGTGTTGGGTGGAACAGATGCTGACAACGTCCGTTTACCTTCGTTTCTGTTCTGTTACGGCGCGTCCTCTCAGGAGCTTCACATGACAGCAAGGAGAGGGGGCGGACTGAGGTTTGTGGCCGATTTTATTCACTTCGATCCTCTTCACCCCCCCCAGGGGGGATTGTGCTGTGCATAATTCACGGCCTATACACACTATAAAGAGGGACCACAATGGTGAGACTTTTTAGTAATTTACACCGGGCAACGGCATCGATCTGCCAGGTTCCAGAGTTTCTCGAAGAAGCGAGAAAGGGAAAAAAGGTGGTTCGAGGATGCGTTGTTCCTGTTTATGTCCTTGTATCACGTGCCAACGGGGGGGAAGAAGTCAAGCAAAACCTGCACCACACACAAGAGACAAAACATAAGACTGCGATTTTAGCGAAGGAAACGTTGAGAGATGGAGGCGCCTGGTAGCTCACAAATTCGATGCTACTGCAGCCCTCTGTTCTGGTGCCACAGAGCCCCGAAAACCGCTGGCCAGAAGAAGCAAACGTACGCGTAATTTATGATTGCACAACATTAAAGAAGCGATACCCGTATGGAGCTGATGTGGAGTTTTGCCAAATTGGCAAACACCGTACGACGTTCCCTCGTTGGCTCGAAATGGCCGATCACCCAGCCTTTTTCTGCCTCTACTGGGGCATGGGTAAAGTAATGGTGGCCACTGCAACTGATCGCAGTAAGTGCTGGATGCTGCGGAATTGGCGGAAAATCGCCCGCTCCACGCGGTTGATTGAATTGCTAATTGAAGAGTGGAACGGTTTGTGTTCTGAAATGCCTGAATTCAATTACTACTGCGCCTTGCCCCCGTTCCGGTACCTCTAACCCAGGGGCCACTGACAGGACCGCTTAATCGTATCCGGAATTTATTTCCAATTTTGTTGTTGCCGGCAATCTGTGCCCAGCCCATGGCTGGACGCTGGATCCGGCTTAAGAAGCGGTTGCTACGATGGGGCTGCTACGATGATCATCGTGCTTTCACGCACGCCCTTATGCGGGGGCACAGAGAAGACGGCTTTCGTTTCTTTTAATCTAGTTTTCATTTGCTTGCTCGGGCTCGCTCGCCTGTTCGCTGGAATGCAAGATGGCGTCCGACGTGAAATTAATGAAGGATCGAGGGTGCTTTCGTTTAGTTTAATGGGGAAGTGGGAGAAACTCCAATAAAAGCGTCATTACGCATGGTGGAGCACCGAGATGGTGGTCCCTTGGTGTGTCCCGTGTCTCTTCTTCACAACATACTCATCCTGCAGCACTCAACCGGCCCAGGCCGTATCCGGTGGGGATCATTATGATGTAAAGCCTTAGCCAAGACCAAAGTCATCGCTCACCATGAAGCACGAGCACACATCTCAAGCCCCGGCCACGTGGAGGAACCAGGGGGAGACGAGTACCTTCCAAGTGCGCCCATAATTCCAGCCATTTCGAATTATCGGATATCCGTCCTACCGTCCTGCCTCTCACCGTCTCCATGGCCTGCATGGCCTGCTGTTGTTGCCGCAACGTCTCCGTTCGCCTTACTCGCCACTTGAAAGTTGTTGACATTCAACAAGAAGTGGAACTTCGCTTCAGTTCCCGCTTTTTGTGGTTCCATTGGGGCGTAGATGGTGGCTCGAGCATCATGCTCTCTCTCTCTCTCTCTCGCTCTCTGTTTTGCGCATTGTTCGAGAATTCTGGTCACACACGCGGACACCAGCGTATACCTGCCTCCGACGGTCTCCGATACAGTAGATTATTGATCGAAGACCACTGAAGAGACCACCAGGGGGGAGAAGCGAAGCGCGCGAAACCTCAGGGTCACCGTCGGGGCACGCCGGTAAGTGTCCAACATCCACCGCGAAGCGAATGAGTTTGAAGGGCAAAATCGAGAGAGAAAAAAACCACGCACACACTCATAAAAGTGCCAGTACAGCAGCCGCTTTCGTCTCGTAGGGCGCGTTGTTGCGGCCCATACTTGCGGCCGCAGCAGCAGCAGCAGGAACCTGAACTTTCTTCATTATCGAAGGGTTCTTTGCTTGCGGCCTGGCCCACCGCCATGTTCGGGAAATGGTAACGGAAGAGAGAGAGAGAGAGGGAGCATTGGCAGCATAGTTTACCATAACTTTCGTTGGCAGCTTTGGCTAGGATTCTTTTTCGGATGTGCGGAGACGTTGTGTTGTGTTTGAGTGCCCGGAGCAGGAGACCACTAAGAGGAAAAGGTTGATTGATCGTTAGCAAAGTTAAACTTTTGCTCCATTCTAGTGAGGGGGGGGGGGGGTGAATCTCTCCTACAGGAGAGGGAGAGTGAGCCCTATATTCTGGTGCTGGCTCGATTTTTTGGGGGCAATTTTGATTGAGTTGCAAGTGCTTCGCTCAGCAGCAACTCCGCGTGAAAGCTCTCGGTTATTGGAGGTGGATGGTGGGTGGAAGAAGGGGTGGCTTTGGTCAAACAATAAATTGCATTTCCATTTGCGGTGCCGGACGGTGAGGTCTGGTGGCGAGGTTGAGATTTGTGTCGCAAACTTTCACCATTATCGTCCCATCATCATCGTCCATTGCCATGCGGTCCGTTTGCGGTGCATGGAAACGGTACTTAAGACCGATGGCCGATGGCTACATTTAAGAATGTTACATTGGAGCATAAAAGTTAAGCAAAAAGCGATTTCAATTGTTCAACACAGGACTCTACATTAGTTGTTATTATTTTTATGCATGTTTATTATCGATTCCCATGAGATTTATTGTAGTTCAGATACAGAACTAAACAAAAAATAGAACGAAAAGAAATGTTCTTCGCTTGTTTAGTGCAAAGGACGTAGAGTAGTGGTTGCGTTCAAGCTTCTTTTTGATTTGCCAGGAACAAATGGGTCTGTTCGCACGGTTTGGTGTTCATTACGTGCATGACGTGCAGCAAATAATACAACATCACGAAAATGCTGCTGGTCACGCAGTGGAGCCAATGCTGGTTGGTTTAACTGGCCAAACATGTTGAGGTGGACTTTTGATTGTTTCTTTACCTTTGTGCCAGACAATTTGATAAATCAGAAAACACACAGTTAGTACTAAACCAACTTACTTTATTAACTTATCTTCTATCTTTTTATGTTGTTATACGTCCTTGTTTTTTGTACAAAATTTTAATCATGGAATCAATATATCGTATCGTAAAGGCTGAATACATAAATATTTTAGTATTTTTGGTGCTAACGACTTAAACAGTTATTGCATGCTGATGTCGATGTAATTGTTATTGGTTCAATTACTATTTTTATGACAAGATACAACTTACCGAAAGAAAAATATTTACTCATATCATAACATCCTGCTTGATTCATTTTTTTCCTGCAGCGAAAAGCATCAAAAGTATGTCGCGGAGTATAACACACTCATACTCCTTCATGAGTATGTTCGTTTACGCTGATCTAGCAGGCCATAAAGCCTAATGACATGTCGGATTAAACATATCCGATCAAAGAAGGCCTGTCATGCGGCCCATGTCACTAGCCTCAGCATAAACACCTACCTCCTGACTGTCCTGACGGCCACGTTTGTTGTTGTTGCTGATATGCTACAGTAACATCCGGCTGTCCCGAGGAGCCTTGTACACAGCCACAGCCACCGAATGCCCAAGCCAAAGGAGCCAATCACGTTCTAATTGCAATGAATGTCGCTACATATTAGCCGGCTTGTCGTCAACCGTTGCCCCCGGAGCTCTAGTGACCCAAGGACCATATTTCATCGGCTTGACCTGGTGCGCTCCTCCCCTACTGCGAGCGCCATTATTTATCGCCCAATTGAACAGCCATCAGCATCAGGAGCGCGCGAGAAGCAAATAAATTGATTCGACGGCGTTCACCGTGCACCGTTCGTGCTCGCGAGCTGGCCATCAAAAAATGAGCATAAATCCGGCGAGACAATAATTGGATTGCGAACCATTTCGTCTTCGACAATAAACCCGGCCTATTCGCTCTCTCCATCGTGCTCGTGTTCTCGCTATTTAGTTGCCGAACTGACGGCCCCACTAAATCCGGTTCCGCTGTGTCGTAAATCATTCAACACTCATTATTTGATCGTTCGTCGTATGATTACGTGACCGTCCTCGTGCCTCGATACCGTCTGAACGATTAGCCGGCATGCCTCTAGCAGCGGCCTATTCCATCCTGGCACGTAGCAATCCATTGTGTTGCCGTTTGGGGTGGTGGGTGCACATTTGTGCATTTGATGAAATGATCATCGAGAGGCGTAATTGTGTGTTTGCCGGCTGTTACGCGCTGGCCTCCGGTACAATTTCGTGTTCATATTGTACACGTTGGTGTGCTCCTGCTGCTGCTGCTGCTGCTGCTGCTGCATGCAGTATCATTTATCATCCCCCAACAAAACAGCATATGACGCCAGGGAATGTTGGCTGGCGTCATCAAAAACTCGTTTGCG
The DNA here is from genome assembly GCF_943734665.1 of Anopheles aquasalis. Lineage (NCBI taxonomy): Eukaryota > Metazoa > Arthropoda > Insecta > Diptera > Culicidae > Anopheles > Anopheles aquasalis. Next base: position 6,808,492 of record NC_064877.1, read on the forward strand.
CCGCAAAAAAAAAGGCGAGAAAAAAATGATGGAAATCAGGAAAACGTAAAAAAGGCGAATATGCTCCCGATATCCGTTTCGTTGCGTAAGCATAAGTGAACCGACAGCCTACAGAAGATTCCGTTTGCAATCAGGACGTTTGCTCGGAATGGTTTTGGATTTGGAATTTAAATTTCATTCACCCTTCATTGAGCATCGCATTATGTATTGCGGTAGTGTATGATAAAGCATAAAATATGAATACGTGCAGCGGCCACGTCCACGGCCCATCCCGGATCATGTATCCCTTTTTTCCTGCTTAACACTATCACAAACCGTACGCGCCGCTGACCTAAATTGGCGTAATGGACGGTAGCCCGATACCATGTCCTGTGGCCGGCACTGGTCTCTGGATTCAGCTCTGGCACGCAACCACATCAGGCAAACCAAGAATCGACACTTACCATTTACCATTTGCTGGCCAAAAATAAAAAAAGAAGCAACATAAACGCAAAATAGGTTAGCATAGAGAGACAGCAGCCCTAGAACGGGATAACGGGGATGTTCTCTCTCTCTCTCTCTCGTCCCAGGAATCGATGGACTACTAGATGGTTGCATGGCATGCTGGTTCCAGCCAGCGACTGGCACCGATAAGAAATGGAAATTGTGTCACCGAGCACACCGAGTAGTGCCATTCGGCTGCCAATCCTGTGCTGTGTGCTTGCCGCCGGAGCACATGGTTCTTCGGGATGCCACTGGTCTTCTTCCCGGAAACGTCAACCGACCGACACCGAGCGAGTTGATCACTTCAGTTGTTGGTCCGACAGTCCGGAGTAACGTCGCCAGATACAGACACACAATGGCTGACAGTTTCGGTGACCGGTTTCCGAGCATTTCCCGCCTGGTTTCCTCGGAATGCTCCCCCTTCTGCGTGCAGCACGGAACGCTATCCTTCACTTTTCTGGAACCGACAGCGAGACAGTTAGTGAGTGAGTGAGCAGTGGATGCTTCTGGCTGTCCTATCCGGTCGAGAACAACTTTATCCCGGCCAGCGGCTCCCTACGTCGTAACAAGCGCCATTAAATTATTCACATGCCCAATTCACTCAACGCTACCGCTTCTCGCTCTCGTACTCCTCGTGATGCGACCATAAATTGTGTAAAATGGCGGGAAGCAGGAAGTGAGCGAAAAAGTTTATCTGGCGCCCCCTCTCGAGGGAGGGGGACCATTCACTGCTGGGGGAGAAGAGAGAGTAGTAGTTAGCAACGTTTCCAACCGTGGCTGGAAGCTGGTAGCGTGAAACATCCGGCACAATCCTAATCTGGAAGGCGGATGTATTTTTTTCGTGGATGGCGAGGATGAGAAGTTGTCCGGAAAACAATCAGGATGTGCAAAGCAACGCATCGTCAGCATTACTATTTGATGAGGAGCTTTGCATTGCGTGGTTTGCACTTTGATCGACAGCGACGCCATTTGGATTTGATTTTAAAATCAGAAAAAGGCCGAATGACATCAAATGTGACATTTGTT
>NC_064877.1:6815000-6825000 GCF_943734665.1 Anopheles aquasalis
GAATTAATGAGACAATATAATTAATATAATAATTATTAGACAATATTGTCATTCTAACTCTTCCTTCCACTTCCAGCTACGCCTACCCACAGCTGTCGAAGGTGTTTTACGACACACTGTCGCACTCGATCGTGGTACCGATCTCGGTGATACTGGTGCCGTACTTTAACCCGATGCTTCCACCGTACCTCCACTACGCCTCACTCGGCACAACGCTCGCCAAAGAGATCCTCCGTTCGATCACGAAAGCCTTCGAGACGAAGGTGATGCAGTGTGTGCCGAGCGCCGTGAACGTCTTCTCCAATGCGAGCCGCATGGAGCTGCTGATACACTCGGGTGGGCTGCAGATCGCGTACCACACGCTCCTGTCCTTGTCCGGTCCGATCAAGGGGATGAACCGGCTGCCCGGCCTTAGCCTAACGCCACCGCAAATCTTCTTTCTCATCTCGGCCCAGGAGCTGTGCGCGGCATCCGAGTACAGCGGGATCGACGTCAATTCAAGTGATTTCGATGAAATGTAAGCGACGAACCGGACATTGCCGTGAGTGCGTTTTGTTAATTGATCAACCTTTCCCTTTGTAGCTTAACCTGGCTCATCTCGCAGGGTGGTAGCGCAGCGGATGTCTTTCAGTGTCACTCGACCACTAAGCTAAGCTACCAGAAGAACTGCGACATCTGGTAGGAAAGGTGACATCAATGACCGTACAGGAAATGAATGAACGGACGCGAAAGCGTGGATATCCCGTGACAGAAAGTGAAAAACGTGGGAAACAGTAAAGTATAATAATCAGACGTGGTTGTCTTGTGAACTGAAACAATGTGTTTTTGCGTAGAGAGCGGAGAGAGAGAGAGAGCGCGCGCGCACCGCGTCGTGGTAGAACCGTTACTAGTGATACTGACAGGAGCAATCTTTGGTAGATAATTAAGGCATCAAACCAACACAACAAGCAAATATTAGCGAATGAAAAGTGGAAGCGGAATTTATCCTGTCCGGAGATCATCCAGGTTTAGGAGATCGACGTCGACCCACCCCGCCTCCCGTCACCCTCGTGATAGCTGCCTCGGAATTATGCGTTGAGTGTGCGTAGCTAATAAACTAATCTATATATATACACATCCATACTGTTCTTAGTCCCCAGATCTTATGAGATGAGCGAAGAAGGTAGAAAAACAAGAAAAATCAATCGATGCTAGGAGCGTTGGCCGGCAGATAGGAGGCGAGCGAGCGAGCGTGCCGTTAGTGCGTACAAACGAACACTGTTTGTTGCAATTAACATTTATTCACATTTAGAAAAGGGCTTTAAAGTTGCGTTACCAAAAATGTGAGAAACACTTCTTCGTAGGTTAGGTTTCCTTGTTGCTGTTGTTGTTGTTGTTGTTGTTCTGCATCAACCAGAAGACGATGTCAATTATGTTTCGGTATGACTCAAAGTTCCATCCATGCATTACGCACGGTTCCACGTCAAGCAGAAAACGGAACAAGAACTGGTTCCAACAATCATTCGGATCATTTCGGCGAGAGAGCGAAACCGGCCAATGCAATGATTCTGTTTTGCCGGTGCCGGTCCATCGGAAAGCTGACACGCGCGGGCAGCATAGACTATGACAATACACTCTTCATCACCTAGCGCCCTAGGGAAAAGTGGAGAGCAGAGGGAGAGTAGCAGATGAACAGTATTCAGCAGTGGCATTGTTGAGCAATTAGTAAGCAGAAAGAGAGCGGCGAAAGGCGAAAGAAGCGCATTCTTTGTAACCATTTCCCTCCGTTTTTTCCCTGTAAGCCTGTATTAGGAGCGCGATGCAGTGCCTCCCCACCTCCTCCCCCTCCCCCTGATAACCGGACCCATCGAAAGTTTGACAAGAATCTTTACCGCGGACGGATTTAGGCGGCGTTTCGTTTTACCGATTTCAACGTTAGAATGCGAGACCGCGAGATCGCTTACGTATTTACAACTGCAATTACAGCCTGTGAGAGAGTGTATGTGTGTTTGTCGTGTGGTCGAGTGGTTTTTATCTGTATCCTTGGGTGGATGGATTGAGGATCAGCCATAATCAGCGAGTACGGAACCAATTCGATTTACACATAAAACAAAAAAAACGTCCTAATAACGACGCCCCGTGCGCCAAGTAGTTGTAGTGCGCCAAAGAGGTTGATTCTATCATAGAAGTTTAGAAAGGAAGGAAACGGTTCCAGCTGTAGGTTGGCACTGGCAGGAAGGAATATCACTAGATCACCGTAGTAGTATGTGTGTGTCTGTGTTTGTTGATAGGAATCCCGCTCTTTCCCATCCGCGGATCCCACCCTCCGGTAGCGTGAGCACGCGCACCGTACGTAGCCGAAGTGTACCTTAAAGACGAAAGTGTTGTTGATAGAGGACCTCCCTTTCGTCGTCCCTCGCCCTCTTAGAACTGACCCCTTAAGCTAGTAGCTGCTGTTATCCCGTACAAGGGTGTAGTGTAAACGAATGTTGCTCTTCCCAATCACCAAGCACCAACACAATCACCACCACCACCACCACGACGATCCGCGGTTTTAGGCGCGTTACCAACGGGAAACGCTGTTTTTAAGCAAAGGGACCCCCGAAATGTTGATGCCGCGGTGGCGTTTTACTGAGGAGTTGTAGCACTGAACCTGGAATGTCACCCCCGATGTTAGGAGCATCACATTTTAACCACATTCACTCCACTCCTTGTTGTTAATCCTTCCTTCCCACTCCAAACTGTAGCTGCTTGTAGCCTTCTGTTACACTTTTACACCTCTGAAGCTCCTTATAGAGGCAATCGGTTCCCGATGGATGGCATTTTAATCCGCATTCTGTTTAGACCCAGAGAGACAATGAATCTACTGCTCTAGAGAGAGAGTGAGAGAAGGTCAGTGGGCAGTGTGAACCCGTAGAAAATGGTGCCAAACTAGTGATTAAAAGGATAATTTAATTCGCGTGTATGAGTGTGTGCGGTGCATGTATGTGTGTGTTAGAATGTTTGTATGAGTGAGATTTGATGTGAGTGTGGATCCTTGAAGAAAGGAAATTGAATTGAAAGGGGGCAATATTAAATATTGGCGTTTGGAGCGTTTGGTGGGTGCACCGAGCGCACCACCCGTTCAAATCAAATCAACACGCCGTTTTAGACGGCGTTGCGGCATGTAATATGTGCTGGAACACTGAGATAGAAGCTAGCAATAAATACAGTAACGTTCAATGAATGAAACCCTGTGTTTGATCGGTCGTTCTCGATATGCTATCAAGGAATCGAGGACGTCAATATGCTGCTATGAAAGAAATTCAAAAGAAAATTGATTATTCACTTTTGTTGTGTTATTTATAATGCATTACTTATTTTACACAGTGTTTTTTTGTTGTGTTATTTATAATGCATTACTTATTTATTTTTACATTTTACTGATCTGTTTTATGGGAAGTGATAATGGAACATCGATTTTATGTTTCATTTTGATTATGAAAGTCGACGATACTTGCTAGTTCTCAAATGATGTTTTATGCAAAGAAAGTTTTGATCCGAAAAAACACAAAGTTTCAATAATTGTCTCTATACCAACGTCACTTATGTTAACGAAACTTTTTTTTGCGCCCTAAGGTAACACACGGATCCAGGTGCGATAGAACGAGTAGCATGATTAAAAATTTATTGACCATTCTTACAGCGTGTTTCTCTAAAAACGTCCAACTAAACTCCCACGGGCCGCCTCAACCCAACGCATTTCCAACACGCCAATCAATCATATTCACTAAAGAAAGGAAAGAAGGAATGTTTTTTTTCTGACTCAAATCAAGTGTTGCTATCAATTCCCAGCGACAACAAGTCTTCATCATGCAAATGCTTCATCATCGCTTCCACTGGAGCACGTCGAAGCGCCCCAAAAAGCTGCCAGCCCAGTTTTGCCAGCCACCCATCAATCATTAGCGTAGAACGGTGGCACATGGAGAAGGAGATGGTGCCGCGATCATTTAATTGGTGAAAATGATGGCCTACCATACATAATACATTCTCTCGCGACCACTAGCAACAAGGGGGGGGGGGGGGGGGCTGAGCGCGTTCTGGCGCACGTCCGACCGGTCCAATGGAGCGAAGCGGAGATCGATCAATCAGCGGCTTAATCCACGACAAATTGACAAACTCATTGCTCCACCAGGGAGTGCGTGCTGGTGTGGTGTGGTATGGGACGAGTAGCAGCTCCAATCTTGACGCCCCAATGGTGTCCATCAAGTGGATGAGAGGAATTAATTTCTTTCTAGATCGAAATCCCCATCCCCCTACGGTGCTGCGGTCGTCACCATGCATCGTAGTAGGTCGAGGAGCGAGGATGTCATAAAATCAAATGATTTGACACTTGTTTTCCCCAACGAAGCGGCTGTTCCCGTACGTGTGCGAGTGTGTGTTGAGCTGAAGATTCTTGTTTTTTTGTTCCTCGGAAAACTCCTGTCTGCTCGTCTCGTTGTAAGGTATACGGTGGCCAATCAAAGCCCAAATAAGGTAAGTATTTGAGAGGTTTATCGAGGCGAAAGATTCGAATTTGGGGCTTTGCCTTTTATTTCTCTCGTTGTCAACTTCTGTGTTGCTTTGATTGCATTCACGGTTTGTTCTTTATAATTTAAATAATTCCGATTAACGGCTCTAAATCGAAATTGATCACTGCCAGTAATCCAAATAGAAACCTCGTTGACCAAAGTTCGATGAAAATTAAATCCAACTAGAAACACCTGAAAGCATCCTTTTGTTATTTTAATAAAACTCTAGGAAAACACTCTCGAACGTGGCGCAGCGATGTCACGTTTCGATGTTTATCCAATTATATCGAGCGAACCACACACTCACATACGCATCGAACCCCTTCCACACGTGACAGGGAAATTGCATTTTTATTACATCATCGGCCCCGAACAGATTATTGTGCACTTTCGGAACCCACCTCCGTAACAACAAACACCAGCAAACAACAACAACAACGACGGCCGATGGTCGACCGCATCCGATATTGTTTGTTTGTCTGATGCACCCATTTCGACCGGAAATCACGTTCGCAATCTTTGCCACTCTCATCATCGTGCACGCTTGTGGCATTATGCAAAACACCTACCCCCCCCCCCCCCCTCCCCGAAACGCGTTGATTGTGGTTGGCACGGTTTAATTCCCCCCTTTCCAATTTTCATTTCTCTGCCTTCTCCTCCTCCTCCCCATCGATACAGCTACTTATCGAACATGTTGCAGGTACTTTGGAATTGCATACTGTTCCTGCTGTTACTCGGTAAGGTTGGTCGATGCTGTTCGATCGCTGGATGCGAGTTGCTAGGTAATGATGTGAGCTACTATGATCTCTACTGTGCCCCGCAGGACTCTTCAAGGCATCGCTTGGTCTACGGTGGCGTTGGATTGGAGTGTGGAAGTACAACGAGCTGCATTCGTCCCTCATTTATGATGAGTCAAGCAGGTGGCCCCCTCTTATTACGTCTATGGAAAAACAGAGAGATGGACTCATTCCTTCCCCATTTCAGGTTGAAACAGTTCTTAGTGAATTTCGTATTTTTCCTCGCTTATCCGGGTGTACTGGTGTACCGTTGCTATCAGGCCGAAGCAAGGTACGGTTGGGAGCGAGAAGAGGACGACCTGGTGGAGTTGATCGTCGACAAAGGTCTCGGTGAGGATGAGCTGCTCCGGCAAGGAATGCTCCGTGGTCGCATGATCATTCAGAAGCAAATCATTCTGAACGATTCACTGGAAGAGGATCTCGAAGCGTCTCAAGGCGTCGTACAGGAAGACGATGATGAAGATGATAGTTTTGAGATGTCAGTACAAGGCGGCCGCCGCCGCCGCGACGACGACGGCGACAATGAGGAAGCTCTGAACGACATTAGCTCCGAAGAGAGCGAGAAACCTCTTAACCTGTCCAAAGATTGCAGGATAGCTGAACTAAGGCACGCTTCCGTTTCCAGAGAAGTATCCGACGACTCTCTGGACCAGGATGAGGTCGAGCTGTTTCAATCCACGCTGATCGGCACGCAGTTTCGATCCATCCCTTCCTCATCGTCGTCAACGATCAAGAACTTTAAGTAGCGCCACCTCGTGTTCTTCATCTGGATTCCTGAAGAGAAGGAGAAGAAGTACATTTACCATTGATTTACTAGCGAGACACTTTCTGGGAGCTCGTGTTGAATGAAGGGAAATGAAAGTTCCCAGCCCTCGGTCTATGATGTCGTCGATAATAAAAATGAACCACCATCAACTGCACATCGTCTCGCCTGCCACCGATCGTGCAGCATAAATCTTTCTCACTCCGATCATCAGGGTTCGGGGGTGCGTAACCCAAATTTATGAGCTACGAAAACGCCGCATAATAATAATAGCGAACGAACCTCTCCCGGGCCGGGCGACTGCTCAATCACTTCCATCGAGCGATCCCGCAGACAGCTGATGGATTGCCCAAATGTTCACACCCTCATCGGCCTCCCCTGTCTATAGTGTGACTCATAAATGTGGAAATGTTGTGCAACAAATGGGCCTCACGTTCTTCCGCATGCCGCCGTTGCTGTTGTTGAGTTTGATTTGGGTTTCGGTTTCGGAGTGAAAGCAAAAATACATCCCAATGGCCACGAGCATGAAAATTAAAAATTAAATTCCTCCTCCCCTGCCATGATGCAGGCCGAGCGCGCGCTCGCCGATGGGGGTTGTGGATCTATTTTCGGAATGTCGTCGGCTGCAGCGTTCGCGCTCAGTTTGATCTCCATTTCCTTTACCACTGCGCTCTGGCTGGCTGGCTGGCTGGCTGGCTGGCTGGAGGGGTTGTCCTCTGTGTGTCTCTGTTTGGTCTGAGTGGTCCGAGAGTCAAAGCAACCACAAAACGGATTGATGAATGTGACTGGCCGGTCGGTCGGTCGGCAGATGCATTGCGGGAGCTAATGTTTGCTTGCTAGGCCCGGCATGTGGTGCCATCAGGTAAAGGCCAAGCGAGCAGAGGCGGAACGAATGGCCCAAACATGTTCGATGCGCGGGGGGAGGGGGGACGTGAAACGGGGGCAGCATAATGATAACACGACGCCTCCGAAGGGGTTCCATTTAAAGTGTTAAGAACCGTCCGCCGCCGTGCCGCCGTGTCCGTCCGTGAGACAAACAACATTAGGTGTTTGGCATGGCCTGGGAGGGCATGGGTGTGTGGGATGCTGGCAGACGAGCAGCCAGAATTTATGATGTTGGATGGTCGGGTGCGTTGCGTTGCGCAATGCAACGTGAAGAGCGTGGCCGCAGCTTGTCTTCGCTTCGAAGAAGGCATTCTTGGGACGCGTTTGATCGGGAGGCGCTCGAGACGGGCGGGGGGGATGCTGGCGATTGGAAGGGCCAGGTTCCACTGCCGATGGCCCACGCCGGGCCGGTGTAACGGTGTCAGCTCGATCGCTCTTCTTCGGGAGCTAGAGAGGTGGTTCAAAGTAGGCGATGAAAACACGTCCGTGAGATGTGCAAACGATCGAAGACGTTGGCGACGGTGTGGGGAGCGAAAGTCGCCTCAAGTACACCAAGATCCAGAGGATAGAAGTTGGAGAGATTATGAAGTTTTTTATTTTGGGATTAATTGTTATCATACTTTATGACGGATTAAGCATCAGTCAGGCATCCGTTTTGGCTTCTTATCTTAGCTTAGACGCTGTTTCATAGTTATCCTAAGATGGTCTGTTCTAGAAGTTGAAATAATCAACTACTACTGACGAGCTACCTAATTCAGTTCTTGTTATTAAAGAGAATGGTGATTTTTCTTAATTACGGCTGTTCTATTAGCAGTATAATCTGTCCCTTTAATAATTCCGGTTTTGGTGTTCTTTTTTATGCTAAGAGTCTAAGCAACCGCCTTTAGGATGCTGTTCTCAAGGCAACTTCTTTTGAAAAATATAATTAATATTTCCTCAATATAATATCTCCCTAATCTTACTTGTATTGATGTTCTATTTCTCTAGAAAAAGATCTGAGAAGATTCTCTCCGAGCTTACAATAAAACATAACCTTGAATATAACTATTGATCATTCTCCAGACGAGGCATTGAACTATTTTATAAAATCACACATTATATGGCGTGACTCACTTGAAACACTCGAAGGCCAACGTGATGATGACATGGCTGATGTACTGGTTCCCAAGATTGAAACTTCTTCTCAAAGAACCTTGTGGCTCTGCCTGTGACCGCATAAACCATGAATCATATCGTCTCTCGCACTAAGTCATTCATCGTTAATTGAGTTAAATTCGACGGACGGACCGGCGAGCGGCCCATGGATTCCAATTTTCAACCCGATTTCCGATTTCGCAATCTTCGAAGGCAAGGCACGTTTGACGGCGGTGGAGCGGGATCGTGCTCGTGCACCAACGACCATACTGGGCACTGTACTGGGGCGCTGAGGGAAAACACACCTCAGGAATGCAAGCGGGTCAAGCGAGCGTCAAGTGGGCGATAGCAGGCGATGATGCTCCTCCTGCACACACCCATCCAGCCTCCAGAGCACCCCACAGAGAGAGAGAGAGCGAGAGAGAGAGAGAGCAGACAGCACCGTCATGATATCGCAGCACACCGCGCCTTTTGGAGCAATGTGGAGCAGCTCGTCGTGCTTTCGTTTGGGCCTTCCGGTTCGGGATCGGAGGCTTGGCAGCATCCACCGCTACCCTGGTCCACCTCTTGCTGCCACTTTCACAAACTCCGCGCACACCAACTTCGCTTTGCCATCTACTTTGTCGTCGCTTCTGCCATCGCTACTTCCCCCCCCCCGGTTCCCTCACCATCCGGTGTGCCAGGCCACTCGTGATTATCCCCTTCACCCACCAGGGCCTCACCAGGGACACACGAGACCACCCTTTTTTGCGCCGTGGAAAGCGGAGTCTACCTACGAGTGGCCGCTGCTGGAACGGTACGGCATGCTGTTTTTGTTTTCACTCGTTCTCACTCTCGCACACGATGGGGGGGGCTCGGATACCGCGTGATTGGAGGTGATCTTGGCGATCCTCCACCGTTCTCCGCTCGATCATGCAACCCTCTCCTTTTCAATTCACGATCGGACCGTTGTCATCCATCCTCTCCGCTAGCGAAGTCAATACAGTCCTCGCTCTCGATTGCGCGCCGGTGCTCGCGGTTCGGGGTTTTTGGATCCCCGGAGGCGCCAGCTGACGAGGGTCTTGTCTACGACGACGATTCCGCGAGATGATCAACGGGCCCCGGGGGGGGGGGGGGGGGGGGGGGGGGCGATGAAGCCGATGGCTACAGTCGAAGGGTGGTTATGGCGATGGTTTAATAGAGGAAATTTGTGGAAAACCTATAAATAAAAGTAATTGTTTAGGAGAAAATATTCAGATGTTTTTGTGAAGTACGTAACATGTGACTTAATGATAACGGAGCTTTTCAAAAATAGTACAACTTTGGGAATTAAATTAAAAAAAAGCACAAAAAAAACATCTGCAATCTTTGTATGATTCTGTTCCAATATTGCGCTAAATGAGTTAAAGGTGTTGTACAAAAAAAAGTAGCATTTCTGAGCTGAGTCTATAGATAATTCTGTAAGCCTGTATGTATTCGAAAAACGAACTGCGATAAGTCGCATTAATAGTATGATTTGCTGATTAGTAAGTAACTAGCCACAAGCAACAAAGGAAAACAATAACCTGATCTTGGTTGACCAACCAGGAACGTCGCCTGCTGCGAACCGCTGCACCAAATGGTTAAGCCGTTCGAGCATCGCGGCCTGCTTAGCCGAGGTGCGACTGTAGCTCTGCGTTGGAGAGCAGCAACCGCGTGGAGAGCGCCACGACACGCCACGCCAAGCGAGAGCGCGTGAGAAGAGCGCAAGCGCATGGCCCCGTGGACATGGGGTGTGGTGCTGGTGGGGTTAGCCGCGTGGTGATGCTGGCTAGCCGACCGGGTGGGTGAGGGTCTGGTATCGAACGCTGGAAACGCTTTTTTCTCTTTTTATGCTCGCCGGATTGATCCCGTGAGGGCCGCCCCGACAACGA
>NC_064877.1:6837500-6862500 GCF_943734665.1 Anopheles aquasalis
GTACGGGCGCACAGAGATGCCCAAGCTTTCCTGTCCTGCCTTGCCTGCCTGTCGAGGACAATAATGACTGCGAATCTTGTTTTGCTGCAGGTCCTGAAAGCGTCCCGACAACAGCGCGGAGGCTTTTGTGCGCAGAGCATTAGACACGTTCTCGTCTGGAAAAATCACTTTGGTTCTTTTACTCACTGCTGCTAATACCACCTCACGAGGGCTTGTCAATAGCTCAGACACAGGCAGTTCCCCTGAATCCAGGATATCCACAATGCGCCAATACGTCCTCACGGCCTCTGGTAGAAGTGGAATTAGTTTCCAAGGCCAACCATCTTGCTGCTGGAGCGCTTGAGCAGCCAGTTCTTCTCGGAAGACGGCATAACACGGGGCTCACAGGGCCAAGGGCAACCAACATAATTTATTTCGCTGCAGCAAATCGAGTTTGTCCACCTTATTATCAATCATCGGCGTCGTCGTCATGTAAGCTATTTCTGTCGTAGCAAGATGCTAGTCCCTTCACAGCCAAAGAACCAAGGCAGATTGTGTGCCTTGCCTTGTGTAGTGGGCACTCCTTTACCTTCTCATTCCTTTGGTGGCCACCGGTCTGTATACCATCAACATTGTGGAAGCGCACAGGAGCATTAATTCTTCTCTCTATCGAGCGGTACGAGCACCATTGACATATTGCCATCTTAGACGTAGTCGCTTCGTTAATTGATTAGATCCAATAGCACCGGCAATGCCGAATCAATTAGGATTTCGGTTCGTTCGTTTTGCCCAAGACCAAGTGGTGTCCTTTGGTCACTGGTCATTCGGTTACTTGTTGGCAGTGCGTCTGCCGAGAATGTGGGATTAAATGTTGGGCATGTTGTTGGGTCAAAGGACCCTACGGGCAAAAGTTGTTTTACCATCTGTGCAACTGGAGTTTTACAATATTTTTTGCTAAACATTCGCCCTGCTTTCCACTCGTGGGAAGGAGAGCATAACATCCAACGAGACCAGATCCGCATCGCAGCTTGGTTAGTTGTCCTAATGTCCTGTCGGTCGCCGCTCTTGCTTTCAGAGAAAAGTTTGCAAAAAAAGTTTCAAACGTTAATGAACATTTAATGTTGGGCGTTGCTTTTAGATGCTGCTGCTGTCGAGGGAGGAGGAAGACATGTTTATGAGGGAAGGGCGATGAGGTGAAGATGGCCTGGGCCTGGCCCCATTGTGTGTCCGAAGGTTTAAGAACTTTGGCTCGCCTGTTCCTTGCCCGACACCGACCACAAGGGTTCGTACGCATAAACTTATGCTTATGGTGTGACTCCGTAACAAGAAGTCAATTTGTATTTTCCTTTGTGTCACAGCAGACCCGTCCTGGCAGGCTGGCTGGTTGGCGTAAAAGTAGACATCCCCTCTCCACCCGTTCTGAGACACAAAATGCTAATGAGACTCTGTTGCGTACTAATGACACACATATACACCGAAGGAGTCTGTTTCGAGCACCCAAGGGCATAAAGGAACGAGCTATCTCTTAGCAGTGTCTTAGCAGCCGCTTCAACACAGATCGTTCGTAGTGATCGAAACATCCACCCAGCCAGCCGGCCGGCCGGTGTATGTTGTTAGAGGACGACCTCCATTAATGATTCATCGTTTGTGGTATTTTGCGCCGCATCTCTCTCTCTCTCTCTCTCTCTCTAGAGACAAGAGGAAGAGAGAAAAGTGGTATCTGTTGAGGCGTTCAATCGTGCGGTGATCCTTAGTCATTCACTAAGGCAGAACCGCAGAAACACCCCCCTGATCTTAGATGGAATGGGGAGCCGTAGGATTTAGGTTACAATGTGCGTGCTTGCGTGCGTCTTGTGGCGCCATGTGGCCTTCTCAGAAAAGGTTTTCGACAAAAAAAGGCATAAAAAAGTGGCCAAAAGTGGTTCGGCCAAGAGTTGGGTTTCCGTTCGATTTGAAATAGAATATTTTCTCCACCGCCATTTCGCCACCGACCCTTGGCCATCACATGTCCGTGTGGTGGTGCGTTTTGTTTGACATTTTGGAACCCTGCTCGCCCCACAGAGTGAGTAAATTACCATTTGAAAAACGATACAGATAGACAGAGAGAGAGAGAGAGAGCGAGCGAGATCAGTTTCTGGTGTGGTCTGGTGTTTCCCGAGGGTATTACGGTTTCCGGACGTATCGTCGTGACGCAAGCTTTTTGGCTAGCGAGAATTCGATGCCAGCGGTTGGGTATCCAGTTTTTTTTTACTTTTACGCACCACGTAAGGAATGTCCCCAAACAAGAAACCTGTCGACAGAGACCTGTGTTTCTATCGATCTCGCGTTTCTCGTCTCGTGGATTGGATGCCAAATGATTAGCATAACAAGGCATATGCTGCTCGCTGCCTCGCTCACGTGTTAACACGCGTGCTCACGTCTCGGGGGAGTATCTCGATTTCAATTCTCTTCTTTTTTCCGTCTGTTGTGGACCTGGGTAGGAATGGCATGTCCGAACAGCATATCCCTCCTCTTAATCGGTCATAAAAATCGTTTTTCGATGAAGCGATGATTTGAATTCAAAACAACCGCCGACCGACAACAGGTTACGTCTACCAACGACCGCGTAGAAGACCTTCCCGGCCTCATAAAGCTGCGCTTGAGCACGATGTTTAAAGTTAACGCGATGCTTCTTATCTAAAACGATTCATTCATTCGCATTCGGGTGATACTTTATCAATCTCACGTCACGCGTACCTTTGTCTTTCTTATTTTTTTTTTGGTGTCCGAACAATCGACTCGACGTGCTTTAAAATATATGGGTTTTCCCCCATGAATCACCCGCTCTCTTCCCTGACGAGAGGCTAATGAGAGCAAACACAATCCTCCAATCCGACGGATTCCTCCACGTGGTCCGCGATACGCCAGGGCAGCCGCTGCCACTCTATGGCAATTCGTCCGATTCGCAAACTCGTCTACGTGCCTCCCAGTGTTATTACTCACTTTCACTTTGGGGGTGGGAGAGAGAGAGAGAGAGGGAGAAAGAGTGGTCCCAATTATGGGCCCCAATACACACCAGGATCTGTTCGAGGAGGAGTACCGAGAGGAGCGAGGAGAGTAGAGAAGAGTATTTATTTATTGCTCCTTCTGTAGCATAAAATGTGGCGGCGCGCATAGTCGGCCCCATCTTCTTCTATTCCTTCCAAGAAGGATCGCCGTCGCTGATTTATCTTTGAATTTTATTTATGTTTTTGCACGAACTCTCTCCTCCCACTCTTTTGGTGGGTGGGCGGAGAAATCCTTTCTCTCTGTCTAATGATGGCTCCTGCGTTGCGCTACCATTGTTCGCGGAGTGGTCGTTGGTCGGTCTGTGGATGGAAGATGATTGAATCATCGAATTAAAGGGCTAGGCCATTGCGTAGAGCCGCGTGCCACGTGGCACAGGTACGCATGTTCATTATTTCGATTGTGAAGGTCAAGGATGTGGTCCCACCATTTGGCTCCTTCATTTGGTGTTCATCGAGGGCGCAAGTGTGGTCGAAACGGTCGCGAAGGAAGGAAATTGGAGGGAAAAATAAACAAAAAATACTAAACCACCAGCAACCACCAGTAGGCCAGGGGATAGTGTTGTGTTGCTCTGTTTTGCGTTCACACCGCTCTCGGTGGGCTTCGTTCTCGAGAAAGGGCCGAAGGCGTGTTAAAGGAAATCCCGACGACCATTTCCCTACTGTTCCCCACAATCCAGATAGACCGCGCCAGGTCACAGCTGCTGTTGCTGCTGGTGAGTTCAGGTTATGCGGAGCATCGCAGTCGACGAACCCACCATCGAGCGCAACATTATCGTCATCTCCATCCAAGCTACCGGCGGTTCAACATTTCTCCCAGGTTCACACCGGGGCTGTCCATTCGGGGTCTGGTGCTGGTGTGGTGTGAGGGTGGCGAATGATGATGAAACATGGCCGATAAAGTTGTTGGTGGAAAATTGGCGGCAGCAGCAGCAGCAGCATCACCAGCGTCAGCGCTACATGGTCTTTGGGACTCGTGTTTTCGTCCGCTGCTCGTTCGTTCTTTCTCTCTCTCTGGTTGCTTTGTGGTTGGTTTTCGTTTCTGGGGCGCCCGGGTGGATCGTAAAGCAGGCGGCGCAAAATGGGCGATAATAAAATATTATGATGTCTTAATTTTGTAATTTTTTACTCACTTCAAGTCCTCGTGCTTCCCCTTCCCTCCCGCAGTCGAGACTGCAGCTGTCGTCATGGAGGGAGGGAGAGCACTGCGCGGTGGTTCCTAGTAGGAGGTGACGATGTCTCTTCTGCTTTTTCTGTCCGCTTTTCCTGTCAGCTGTTTGGCTCACCAGTTTTCGCTGCTGGTGTGTTCTATTTAAGAGTGTTAAAGGGTCTGTTCACACCCTGGAAACGAGGCGTTTCCGGTGAGTTCTAGCCGCTATTTGTGTGGTTTACAAAGAGAGAACACTGCGTTTTTCTTTGACTGACAATGCCATGGGTATATTTTAAAAGACATGATTGAGCGGAGCAAAGATCGTCTTTAAATCGAAATTGAAACGTATTTAATAGTTCAATCGATGACAAAATACATTTTCCCGAAGAGTTAATGAATTATATTACACCACATTCCATTTCATCTGAATGTGCATCTTTCGAGCTTCGGTTTTCGAAAATATCAGATTCTGTTCTTCCTTCCTAATTATTTTTATTCAGTTTTTACTTGAATTTTATTCCTCGAAAAAAAAAACGATAGAAGGACTTGCAACATTTATTTTTCTAGTTCCTTCCTATTTGCAATTGTTGCTGACAGGTTTTATCTAGTCTCTAGCTATTTAAGCTCCAAGTGAGCACCGAACTCATCGTGTGTATGTTGTCCACAACCTGTTTTAATCCAGCCACACACTGTCCACGCCATGCACGATTCTCACTTCATTACCAGCACAACGGGCGGTCGCTTTGACAGTTTAAATTATTTCCTCCAAGCAATCGAAGCATGCCTGTCGCTCTTCAGGCTGACTGTAAACCCTGTGTTGCTTCACACTATTTTCCGTTCACTCAAACTAAAAAGTATCAGAAGGGATCCCCGAGGAAAGTAATCGACGAGAGTCGGTTAATTCAATTCGAACTCACTCACTCGAAGGTGGCAGTGGCGGGCGGGAAAATGGGAAATTTGCAACCAACTGAA
The DNA here is from genome assembly GCF_943734665.1 of Anopheles aquasalis. Classification (NCBI taxonomy): domain Eukaryota; kingdom Metazoa; phylum Arthropoda; class Insecta; order Diptera; family Culicidae; genus Anopheles; species Anopheles aquasalis. Next base: position 6,842,646 of record NC_064877.1, read on the forward strand.
CTCTCTTGCTGCTGTCCCCCCCCACCCCGGGCAAACCGGCCGAGATCCGGTGAGTGTGATTGAATTTTCGAAACTATAAAATTTTCCACCTCATCGATTCTCCTCTTCCAGTTTCTTTTGCTTCGTGCGGGGGATTTTCCAAAGGCGGTTTTCCAGGAACACGCCACTGTCAGCGCAAATCGCCATTAACCGTTCTTTATGGTCCGGCGAGGCTCGAAGAGAGGGAGGCAGGCTCACTTGGTCTCTGGTCGTGTCCGTGTCGGTAACAGCCACACTTTTCCACGTTTTCATTGAAGGTTGGCGATGAAAATGACGCACACACCAAGATGCACGCTCGCATACCCGGCCTCATCGGTTCGCTCTTGGCGCATAAATTCTGTGAAAGTGAAAGCGCCATATTTTCCCTGGATTTTCCCCCGGAACGCGCGCGCGGCGAGGAGAGGAGACAGAATTTTCCCTTCTTTTTTTCGGCGTCATCGTCGTTGTCGTCGTCGTTTTTTTGTTGCTTTCATTCTTCTGCGGCCACAGCGACGGAAGCAAGGTTAATGTCGTTATACATTTAAGCGCGGTTGCGGGGAGCGCGTGGCTCATAAAAGGAAATGAGGATTTCTTTTATTTTTCAGCCTTCGTGGGAGCAGCCAGCATGCCACGAAAGGCGCGCGCACACACGATGCGACGACTACTTCGATGGAGTCTCGAAGAAGAATGCAACGCCCCAAGGTGGTGCCGAGCTCTCAGCAGGTCGTGAAGGAAACAAACGATAGTCCCCCGTAGTAGGCACAGGAACGCTGCGACCTCTCGTGTGTATTGTGTTTGTTGTCGACTCCAGAGGCGGATCCTTCTTGAATATCCGCCGCGACATACTCCTCCTTGAGGTTCTGATTTTTCGCGGGACTCTCGTGGTCGTCGTCGTCGTGGTGATGCTGAGGAAGGAAATGCTTTTTTATGGCGACATAAAGCACCACCGGCCCCCCATTCGCCCACCCCAAAGAGCAAACTTTTCTTCCCTCGTGTGCACACTACATAAACAATGATTTATGTCTCTCGATGGTGTGTGCTTGTGTTGTGTATGTGTGTTTGAGTGCGTTTACTGTTGTGGATCGAACGCTCAGTAGCACCGCACCCCAATATTCCTTTTCTTCTAGTGGTTTCGCGGTGAGAACGTCGCGCCGCGCCCTCGCTCGGTGTGGATGCCCAAGACAAATGGTTTCTGCGGGAAAATGGCCTTTAACCTCACGGGTGGAGAGAGGGGGGGTTCACTCACTCCCACTCCGCGCCTCTCGAAACTGTGAAGAGTGTTTTGAACTTCCATTGCCAAGGCGCGCGTCGCGTCGAACCTCTTCTTCTTCTTCTTTGCGAGGCGCTGGCGTTTGGCAAGAGTTTGCAAAGTGTCCCCCGAGTGGTGATCCTCTTCCACCCCCTCTCCTTCCACCTCCACCTTTCACTTTTCGCGAGCTCGAAATTGGCATCGCGGCGGCTGCAACGGCGACGGCGATGGGTGTAAAGTTCCAATTCTCTCTCTCTCTCTTTCTCTGGGGGAAAACTTTGGCTTCGAATGTTAATTTCGATGCCAGGTTGCGGGGGCGCACCGTTGCCACGTGTGCCTGTCTCCGGTCGCCGGTGGGACACCAAATTGTTGTTGGGTTAGCTGGCTGGCTGGCTGGCGGCGCTGGTACCGGTCCGATCCCGGGGTGTGTGATGTATTTCTTGCAACCGAGAAAAGACAAGCCCCGTGTGTACAGTCCGGGCATCGGCATTTTTTTTTGTTTACATCCCCCAACCCCCACCCCCTGGCAGGTTGGAAAAACGTCGTGGGAAATGGCGGTGAAAATTTATGGTTTCAAAATTGTCGAGAAGCTGGGGGCTCTCTTTCTCTCTTCAAGGAGTAACGCGCCCTAAGGAGATGCCCTCAGGGGGGAGTACGGAATGGCGCCCGGTAGGTCACGACAAATGTTCCGTTCCTTCCACTCGCTCCTCGATGGTTTGGTATCTGTTTTTTTTTTCGTTCCATTTTTGTTTCTTTCCACTTCACGGAACGTGTAATGTTTATGATGCTGTTTATGGTACTCGTGCGTGCTCTCTCTTTCTCTCTCTGTCGCTCTGTCTATTTTTCGGATCCTAGCCTAGGTCCTGGGAACTGGATTCGAAGACAAACTGCCTGCCTGCCTCCTCTCCCAGATCGATAAAAAATATTGATCATCGGCCGGCAGTGCCCACGGAAAGTCAATTAAATTATGATGCAAATTTATTGACTTTCCTCTCCTTCCCCATCACTTCCATCTTCCTTTCATGCTTCACTGTCGCTGCCACTTTGGCTCCTCGTCTGGACGCGATCGGTCACGCTGGACTGCATAATCAAAACCAGCGCGCCTCGCGCGCTTCATGATTATTCTAATCTATTTAGAGGCAATCTGTTTTCCATTTCGTGATCGGGCGAGCGTTTCAGATCCGGTGACCTGCTGCTAGAGCTGATTCTCGATGCGATGATGATGCTGAAGAGAGCGTTGTACCTCATCACCAATCATTAAACGTCGCAGCATCAGGATCCTCGAGGTGTCTATGACACTTGAAACAGACCATCGTTATCAGCATCCTCGTCATCATCATCATCATCGTCGATGATTGCACGCAGGATCGTTGTTGATTGAAAAATTCCCAATTGACACTTGACCGGTTCCATAAATTTGACAAACATGCTCATAAATCCAACCTTTACGGCGCTGGTGCTGGCGCTGGTGGTGGTTGTTGTGTGTCGTCTGTCGCAAGACAATCTATTTGCACCTCGCCTTCCCCCACCCGTTCGCCCATAGCTCACGTACTCCCTAGAGCAAACGCAGGTCGAAAGGACGATAAAGTTCAGTTCCACCTGCACGACGACGACGAAGACGAGCTCTCAGGCAGAAGTTGAGTTTGAGGTGTCTCGGTGGTGGTCGGTAATGCAATTACCGAACAGGTGCCCCCTGGCATGCTCGGTCGTCCTGCGTTACAGAGGTGGCGGAGGCGGCGCCCACACGCTCGTCGCACAGAACTCGCAATCCAAACGAGAAGGAGACTTTGTTTTGTCGAGTAGAAATTAATCCTCTGGCCTTGGCGCACGCCCCCCCCCCTCTCCGGACCGGATTGCAATCGGTGTTAAATCCGTTTTTCCGAATGTAATTTCTTCGAGACTTTGCGTCAACAAGCAAGGGCAGCTCCAGGAGGAGAGGTGCTTGATGCAACTCGACTCAGAAGCCGCTTCAATCCAGCCGGGGATTTTCTGCGATGAACTCCTCGGAGACAGCTGGCAAAAGAAGATTCAGGGGGCGATATAGATAGGAGATTAGGCACGATTTGCATACAGTATTTGCAGTCTGCGCCGGCCCTGTGCTGAGAAAGAACGAACGTGCGTGCTGTGCTTCGTTTTGGAGAAGTTTTTCCATTTTTCAATTTGAAAAGCTCTCCGGTGGCACCTTGTTGCCTGTGGTCGATGCTGATCCCTCTTGCTGCTGCTGCTGCTGCTACTGCTGCTGCTCCTTTTCTGATTGCTCTGCTGTGTATGCGCCATCATCATCATCATCATCATAGCCGTAATCAATAAACTATGCTCGTTTCTTCTCCCTTGATCATCTGCCGCACAGGGATTATGGCACAGATTTCAAACTCAAAGGGCTGGGCTGATGATTTATGATAACGACCGGTCGAGCAGCAGCAGGAGCAGCACCACCGGCAGGAGGATCAGCATATGTCGCAGACGACTAGAGGTGACTCCGATGACTTTTGAATGCCCTCCCGGAGGTGGTGGTTGATAATAAAAAGAAGAAAAAAAAAGGCTCGGTAAAAGATAAAAGAAACACATTGGCAGGATTTATGCGTTCCGGAGAGAGCGCACCAGGATCGCACACCAACCGGGGGTTGTTGATCTTTATAAATTAGTCAATGGAGCGTCGAGAGCGGAGAGAGAGAAAGAGAGAGTGCAGAAAACAAATTGGCATGCTTTGTCTCTCTTCGGTCGGGAGCGAGGACAATGGATGCACATTAATCTGGTTGATTGAAGATGATAACGAACGAGGGAAGGGAACTAGTAGAAATGTGGGGGGCTTTTCATTTCCATATACTTTGACATCTTTATGGAGATTAACCTACGTTTTGGAATTGATTAAATTTACGAAAGCCCGTAGATCCTTGCACGGTCTTAGATTTTTTATGTTTATTAGAAGTTATTCGGTTTGTACTTTTGAAACTTCTGAAACGTTATACATAAGTTGTTCTGTTTTTCTTTTGCATATTTTTTATAACTCCTTGGTGGTTGTTGTGTTACTTTTTTTTTATCTTATTTTGACATTTTCCAGTCTGCAATATTTTACTTTTGAAGTTTCAAGTGATCAGTTGAGCTCAGCTTAACTGAAATAACTCAGGACTCGGCCATTAGTTTACGTCAGAGGTACAAACCACTAGTTAATCACCATTTATGGCAATTCCTTCTTCTTATACTCCCCTCAGGGCGGCCAATGGACATGTCGCTTCAAGGCGATGTAGTTATTTGTATTTATTTGAATTTGCATCCACTTTTGGATCACTTTTCGGGTGGCGGCCTTTCTCCTCCACTCGCAAACGACCTTCACCGGTGGAACTGGTTCATGCTGTTGCCCGCTCTGGATCGTATGACATATGCTACGCATGGATTTGAACATATGCGGAGAGTGGTCTGTCTGTGGCATGTCCACCGGTCGGTCTCCAAATCGTCCATCGGGAGCAAAGTTTGTTGCAGCAGAGAATGCAGATGACTGAAGGTTAGGGGCAAGCAGGTGCTGTAGTTCCTCGGAGACAAGACAAGACGAGCTCAGTGAAACTACTAAGCCTCTTTGCCCCGAGGCAAGGTTCGCAATAGAATCGGGGAAGGCGAAAGTTTTGACAGAAGCAGGTCAGTTGGCGACTTGCGTCTCTTGGGAGGGCTGATCCGACCTTCTCTCCGACGGTTGTATGTGTATGTGAGCGGTGGTCAATTGTGGTCGCTCGGTGTGGAGCTCCTTGCAGCTCTCCTTCACTACCGAAACGCGAAGGCTCTACTGGGTTCGAAGGTTTACCGAGTTCATTATCGAATCCCCTAGGCGCACACGGTTGGTGCTGGTGCTGGTATTCGCTTGTTCTTTCACTTTACCACCAGCTGCGTGTCGTTGTTGGATGTTCAGAGAATCCAGACACCGACAAACCGACATTCGACGAAGGGATCTCGGCGAGAGAACTTTATGCTGACTGTGACGAGTTCAGCATACTTTCCACAACCTTCCTTCTGTTCCTGGCTCTCGAAAGAGTAAATGTAGTGTTGGCATGCTACTAGCTATTGTGGACCAGGAGAGGAACGAGTTTCCATTTGTTGTGCAGGCTTTGTGGCCACCTCAAGTGACCAGCAGCTCCCTTTCTCTCGTGCGGTTTTGTAAACTTCCAACCACAACACCACAGGAACGCACGCGAGGCATATTTGGAAGATGCAACAGTTCCATGGCATCAGGGAGGGTATGAATCAAGAATCATTGGTAGCGCATTCCAGGGGTCTCGTTGTGAACACGGAACGATGGCCGGCCACATGTTGGCGGAATTGGACTGTTGTACCTGGTCGCGCCAAGTGCAAAGAATTCCAACAAGCGTCTTTCTAGGTCACGAACGGAACGAACGGATGCTCCATCTTTCTCCATAGAAACCGGGTGAAGACACCGGAGCGGAGTCGAACGAATCGGAACCGCCGGGGGAGTTGCTACCGTAAAAGGCGTTCGCGAAGAGAAGCGTTTAAGACCTGTTATGTTGCACCAGGAAAACCAAACCAATAACGGTGGCTCCGCTGCAGCAGTAGCACAGCAACGCAGCACTGACGGAACAATTATTTTTCGTTTTCCTTCCTCTCGCGGAGTTTCTACTGGCGGGAAGAGAGGTAACAGGCGCGGGCATCATTATCGCCAAGTGCGCATCGCCAAGGGAACGGGGGGTCCAGTACCAGTACCACTCGTTGATGGCCTGGGGGGTACCGACGACTTGACGCGATCGAGAGCTGTGTACTGCTGGAGAGAAGTGTTGGGCGTCCAGTTGGTTGTTCTCACATTTATCAAACGGGGAGATGACTCTCTGTGAGGTGAAACACGGGCACGGGCATAGGGCAAGAGCCAGAAGTGAATGTCACGCGAGGGAGGAAGCGACCATCCCCCCCACCAGGAGTGTACTCCTCAAGATGGACAACATGTTATCCGTAATTAAGGCGGTGAAAGTTTCCGTTTTTCTTTCGTCACACACATATCCGAGGAGGAGGAGGAGGAGGTGCTTCTCCGCCATTACAGATCGCCGTCGTCGTCTATCGGCCCGAAATTATGTTGAGAAGAGACGCATCATCATCGGTTTGCTGCTGGTCATCATTTCTTATTGTTTCGTTCGATGTTACGAGGCTCGATGATTGCGTGATAATGCTTTGAGGATGATGATGATGATGATGATGATGTGGGTATTGCTTCCGCGGTTAAATGTGGGCGTGTTTGAGGGAGGAATTCAAGAGGGAGAGATGGCGGTGGAGGTTGGCAAGTGAAATCGCAACCTACAAGTCTGGAACTAATGTCACTCAAGAAGTTGGGGATTGTCCTCTCTGTCTTCATTTTCCCTTTAGCTTGACCCCAAAGAGAGAGGGTGTATTCGATGGAGGACGCAGCTGCAAGTTCAACATTCCGGTGCATCTCTCCTGGGGTAGAGTCGAGGTCAAAATGGGAGTTCACTGAAGATTGGAACCGATTGAAGGTTAGGTTACGTACCCGACAGGGAAAGGTTACTCCAGGCTCCTTCTCCCAGGCAGCTATTGACACATTGTTGGATCCTATTCGACGAAGTCGTCGTCCTCGTCCTTGTCCTCGTCGTCGTTGTCGTCGGTCAATTTAATGGTTCATCGGTTTTTACCCCGGTTCATTCGTCGTCCGCCCTCTGGTCAGTGAGTCCTTCGTTAGTCCTTTTTGGGGTTCATGTGGCCAAGGAATGTGCAAACGTGTTTAAATCGATTATCGGTGGACCCGGGACAGCCAGGTTGCTGCTAAATCAATTGGCTCCAAAACGGGGCGAAAGCATTCATTCGTATAAAAATGGAGCCAGCCACAAGAGGGTGGGGGAGGGTGCGGTTGGTGATAATCGATTGGGAGGATTCAGTCATGAGTGACCACCGACACTTCTGGTACCAGATGTGGCAACTCCGGGCGGGTGTGGGATGATTTTATGCAAATTCCCGTTGCAGTAGTCTCTTGCTGGCGCTGACAACACCCGGGCAATGATGCTGGTACGACGATTTCTATGATAATGCGCATATCTGCTTTGTCTTCTGATCGGTCAGCATGTTCTTGGAGCTACCATATTCTCGTTCCGTTTGTGGTTTAGGATGTCCTGCTGTACACGTAACAGAGATGGTGCCTTTTGCATCGGCAGGTGATGTGTGCGGCTAGCTCAGCTGACCTTTGTGGACATTCGCCTGTTGGTGTGGTAGAATTGAACTTGAAACTTGAAATCTTGGACTTACGGTTCCGAATTTCCACCCATGGAACCAGTTCGATGAAGTGGAATTGAATTGAAGTCTTCAATTCTTGGATTATGAATCGGAATTTTCCAGATATCCTGCGTGAATTATCTTGGGTTTTGAACCCAAGGCTTTGATCTTTCGGCCATTTCGGCCGCAATCGATAAAATGAAAAGAAGAAATCTTGTAAGAACAAGACGATAGAGATCACTCGCAGAAGCGCAACCATTGAAAAGGTTTCTTCGATCGACTACCACCAGGCTAGTGAAAAGATCTGGCATAGTGTAAACTGCTCCTCCTCCTCCTCCTCCTTCTGCCCGCGGAAGTACTTTGCCAAAAAGATGAACACCGAATACAGACTGGAAAATCAGCGTAAAAGAAAAAGTGTGCCCGAAAACTTTGTCCATCTCATGGCATGGCGCTTCTGGCGGTGATGCCACGTGAAAAGACGCCTTTGCTGACAAAGGCGCGCAACACGACACGGGAAGAGGACAGTCCAGAGGAAGCGTACTGCGCCAGTACTGCACTGCACACTAGAAAGTCATCGCTCTGGTGCAAGCGAAATTGAAGCGAAAAGTTTTTCATTCCTCCATTTATTCGATTTAGCCGCTCCCGCGCGCCTTGTCCTTCTTGTGTGTCCCTTGGCAAGCAAGGACGCGATGTGTGTCATGCTCTGGCTGGCTCAGATGATGGTTCGGTTTATGTGTGCGTGCCTGTCTATGAGATGAGACGATGAGGATATCGAGCAGGAGAATCCTTTCTCCCATTCCTGGTATAGATTATCCATCAACCGTCGACGCAAACAAAGCGCGCAAAAAAAGGCGTAAGATGCTGCTTCCTCGTGCTTCCTTTCGTGTCCTGGGAGAGGGTAGACAGTCTGCCAACCCAAGTGCACAGCGCAGGACACCCACGTTAGAGCAGATTGATGCGATCGATGCGATGAAAACTGAATGAAGTGCGCGCACCGTGCAGGAGGCGGAAGTGGTTGGATTAGTGCTGCGCTGTGCTCCATTCTCTCTTCTACCGTCTGGCATGCTGCTGTTGCTGCTCCGTACCGGAAAAAGTGCTTTTTAAATCAGAAAAAGGTTCCTTTACATTTTTGCATCGTGCGCACACCAGGGAAGGGAGAAAAAGGGTCCTTCATTGTGAGAGGCGGAGTTTCATTGAGTTTTACACGGCATCAGCCCGTAGCGCCCACTCCGCGTTTGGTGGTGGTGGTGCTGGTGATCGTGATGGTTGGTGCCGAGCCATTCCCGTAACTATTCCGATATTAAACTCTCCGCTGTTCTTCGCGTTATTGGATGAGAATACCTCGTTCCGCGCAGCTCCACAAAAGCGGAATGGAGTGAGTACCAGCAGCAGCAGCAGCAGCAGCTGCGATGGACGCCATGCAGCGTTATGAAAGTTTATCAGAATTCAATTATAGGGATCTTATTGATTGTTACACTTACGCGCTGGGCTAAAGCAAAAGGGTGGTCTGGTGCATGTTCTGTCGGCTTCCTCGATTGGATAGTGATACCTAAACCCCCCCCGGGGCCTTGATTATCATTTTCCATGTAGCTCTTTTCCATTAATCAATCAAAGCACCGGGCAAGGGTAGAGCTTTGGATTATACTCTTGCTCAACTAGAGCCCAGCCTAGCTGATAAAGCCCATTCTATACTGCACTCTACCTTCTGCCGCACAGCACTGTTAGCTTACCACCGACAATCGATGATTGTTGAAAGTTCTTGGTGTATTTTACATTTCGCACGAATCGGCCAAGCCAATGGAAATATCATTCCGATTTCGTGGAAACTTTGGAACGATTTATATGCCAGCAAGGAGGCAAGTTTGTGTTCAGCAAAGTTGTTGGAGCACATTGATTGATGCATTGATCCTTTGTGCGGTGGGAGAAGTTCTGCTTCTGTTGGATCCATAGCTCAAGTAGCTAGCATTCCAAATGCCAACCTTCCTCTCACTCTCTGCACCTTTACTATATGGATCTCTCGAGAGCTCTTAGGAGAAAGTAAAACATCCCACACTGAGCCCCCTCCCATTTGGATCATTTGATTTGATGGATCCATGATTGGCGAAGAGATTTAGTTAAGGAGTGGAGAGAGGGACGGTGTAGCGGCGATTCCCCCAAAAAAGGGTCCGAATGAACGACCAACTGACCTGTTTAATTTATGTCATCCTCCTATCCATTAACGCCAGATGTCGTCGTCTCCATGTCGTCATCAGCCGCGCCCTGACAGACAGACACACGGCGAGGGGGCCCATCATCAGTCACATCTGTCACATCACTGACCGTGTCTCCGCTCCTTAGGTTAGGCCTACACAGTGGAGCCTACAGAATCATTTACTCCTCCCTTGTCTGGCGTTGACATTCTGCGGACCAAAACACGGTATATCATTGTTGTGTAGTGTATCCGTTTTTCCCTAAAACGTTGTCGCAACGCGCGCTCGGCACAGCTCGGCGACTGGACATTGGCGCCACGTGCACGACGGTGACAAGTACGTGGTCACTAGTAGCAACAGCAACGCGGTAGCAAACTAATTGCCCGGTGGTCTAACAGCCCTGTCGGCCGTCTACAGAGTGATAATCGTTGGCTCGGGCGAAAGGACGATGAACGCCGCCGTAAGCACACGTGAACGTTCTGTCGTCGTGTACCAGGAATTCCTGCTTTGCATGTCCGACGCTCCGTGGCCACATCTTCCTCAAGCGTTCCACAAAAGTCCTCGAATCCCATTCCCGGTCCCTCTGGTGCTTTTCCCAGTGAACGCAACTAGTTAAGCTCACGGACCACAACGGGCTGGTGGGTCTAGAGCTGCTGGCGGGAACATGATGTGTAGAGGACATTCGGTTGGTTCGGTACCCGAAAAATACCCTTGTCCGCTTGAAGGAGGCGACCGCTCTTCTGGTCTGTGCTGCACATGAATGGTGCTCGTTGCCGCCAAATGAATGTGCTCTGTCGAAAGAGCGAGCGAGCGAGCGAGCAAGCGAGGATTCCACTTTTCACGACCGCACTCGCCGATGCGCCGTGGCACTCATCTTCTGTGGTCGCAGTTGCAGTGGCACTTTGGTTTTCTCTTTTCCTTTTTTTTTTTGGCGACGGTCGTTCATAATGAGCATGGTGCATTATTGAAGTCTATTCCCGGCGCTCGCTCGTATCTCGAGAGCGCTCGGTTTGATGAAGTTTTCAATTATGTTACAGCAGCTGTTGTGCCGTGGTTGGCGCACGTCTCGTGGCTACTCGCTTTGCGCGAAGTGAATCGTCAAGCTCCTGAAAGCTGGTCCGTCGATGGTTTCACAGATTGTTTGCAGATATTTTGTGGTCTAGAGATGCCACTGTTTGTTCTGCTCATGATGCACGATAAGCAGCCAATGTTGCTCGTGGTGTTCGCTGTTTCTGATGTTGTATGGATACTTCAATATTTGTGAAGTATATTCACGGAATTAGTAGATTTGCTTTTCTATTATTGGAGTATGAATGATGCAAATTTCTTCATCCCAATTGGAAAAAAGTGATGTTGAGCACATACAAGAGCTACACAATTATTCACAGCATCATGAACGCACCAAAGAAGCTACAGGAACAGCTGCAATTGTTTGTGCACCTAGTCGCGAGCTGTACGCAGCTACAATGAAGCTCATTTCCGCTACATTCTACTCAACCATTCACAGTCTATCAACGAGTGAATGTTGCATCGTACCAAGCTGAACGTTTGAATGCTAGTTGCTGCAAAAAGCAATCCAACTAGGAAACCCGACGGATACGGATCCTCAAAGAAGAAAAAAAAACCCCGACGATCAACCGCAGGATTTTCTGTTATGATTGCTGCAACATCCAGTGCCGGTCGGACCCCACTCTCTGGCACTTGGAATCCTTTCCTGTGTGCATGCGTGTGCACCATGATGGTACAACTAAATGGTAGCTTTCGGTTTAGTTGTTCGTGAGCCAGGCTACTGGTGGGATGTTTATGTTGGGGCGATAAAAATATCCTCACCAACGTTACCATCATCATCATCATCATACTGAACATAATCATCTTCGTCAGTTGCTTCTCGATGATCACGATTCGTTAAAATTTTATGTTCCACTTTTGGTTCCACGCTTTTTTACACGCGCTCTCACCGGGTTGCAGTGCGCACCCAACCGAAAGGCAGGCGGAAGTGGCAAGAGCGGGTAGAAAAAGGTTGAAGTTTTCGCGTTTTTAATAACGTGAATGGGACCACTCACCAACCCGAGAACGCACGGCGGTTAGGATGGAGTTAACGATCCAGAAACTTCGATTTGTTACGTTTACACGCTGACATGGTTCGAGTGACAGCCACCGGTTGTTCCGGTTCCGTGGAATTATGGTTGCTTAGTTGCTGCCTTTCTGCCTGTTTAATTGTATTGCATCTTTCACCATCTAGGTATGCCTTAATAACGGCCCTACTAGAAGCTTCTTGTGTGCTTTGTGCACAGAATACATCTGACAAGAGGACGCCCTGCGCAAACTTGCGATAAAATCGACAAAAAGTTCTAATCAAATGACAAAAGGCACAAAATCAATGCGATGGCCACGGGAGCGTGGCAAAATTTGGCGAAAATCGTTCACCGCAGCATTATTGTGCGCGTGTTCGCAATCGATGCAAAGTGTGTACACCATAACCATAAAAACAATCGAGTGCGCCCAACGGCCTCTTCCGACACCGACCTTTCCGACGCTTTGTTTTTCGTGGTTTTTTGCAACTTTTTATCCTTTGGTCGAATCAAAGGACGCAAGTGAACTGAACCACCATCGCTGCACGTTATGACGCTGATGATGATGGTGGTGGAGGTGATCGTGCGATGATGTTGATGGTGGGCTGATGATGGCGAAACCACCGAAATGGAATGGAATGGACTACTGTGTGGCGTCTGCATTTTCATCGCGGGAAGGCGAAATAACGGAAGACATAATCATTACAATATGCGGCAAAAACTCCCCTCAACCGATGGTGGTGGAAGTTCAAGGACATGCTCGTGTTCCAAAAGTACAGCGGAAGAGAACAAAAAAAGGGATCCGTAACATTCACTAACATGTGCTGAGCGAGGTCCTTAATATCTGATATTAAAAGCTACACACGCCCCACACGTCGAGACGGCTTCGTAAGCATGTAATGGCGGGGAATGGGGAGGGGAAGGATTGTCGCAACAACAGCGCGGCACTTGATATCCACGCCATTCGCACATGTCGACGCACATGTAGCGAAGTGAACTTGGGGAAATTAAATTAATTGTTGACCATAAGTTGGTTCCCTTTTCGGTTCCTGGTACGCTGGTTGAGCGAGAATTGGTTAACCGTTCGGCGGCGGCGGACCTGTTGCGAAAGGGACTTAGTTTTTGTGTCCCTTTGTGGACCTTCAGGAAAACCTCCTCTCGATGCGCCCCTCCAGGTCTCAAATGGATTCTTAAGAAAATATTTTATTTAAGAATATCCCTTTCCGATGTTTTGGTGCCCTTGGGAGGGGTTTTCAGGCGGTGATTGTTTTGCTAATCGCAAATTTAACGTCTACTGCCGTCCATCTTGTTTGCTATGACGTACATAGCCGTACACTAGAGTCTACCGATCATAATCCTTGTTCAGGATGAATTTTCTCAGAATATTGCTTGCTGGTACGACGAAGTAGAAGAACATGCTGAGAGAATATCGCTTTCCCGGAGCAACTATAGTCAATGTTTGCGAGCAAACAAAAGGACCTCTTCGTTCACTGTTCCCATTTCTGTTCCTTTTCTGAGAAGGACGTTCATAGACAGTACTGCGTCTTGTGAAACGAACCTTCATTTACTTCCACACTTTTACTACTGATTAGATGGAGGAAGTTATGCTCGGTTATGCTGCCACTTGAATGAACCGTTGTTCAAGGAGAAATGGGAGTTGCGCGGATCTACCGAAAGCAATGTTATCAACCACAGCTCCTTGAGGCTTTTTCCTGGGAAAATCCATTCAGCAAATGATTATGAAGAGGAGTGTCGTTCGGTTCGCTTCACTTCGCTGTTGAATGATGAACCTCGAACACACCAAACTCCACATCCACCTACGCAGGTGCGATAAGTGGCGCCCTCGCAAGGAATGAAATCATCCTTCTCGAGGTGCTAGGGAGGTTTTCGTGGAAAAGTTTTTTCTACTCCCAGGCCCCAGAAGGTGCGAAGGTCTATCTCACGCACATTCGTCAGGCAGAGTCATGCTCGCTTCTGAGGAACTGCGGCGGCGCTATCATCAACAAACAAAACAAACAAAAAAACAAAGCAAATCGAATGAGCAAAAGTATGTGGCAAGTAGATTTTATGGCGATCTCCACCATTTTGTAGAACGGCAAGGCCTCCCCTCATAGAAGCGGAAGGCGCGCAGCAGAGAGTGACTGTTGTTGTTGTTGTTGTTGTGTGTATTTGTCCACCCTGGGAATTTGTCCAACAACATCAACATCAACATCACATTCCATTCTTCTCCACATGCTTCTCACTCCCCAGCCCGCTGATCGGTGCCTAAAACCAACTTTTCTACCGTCATCGGAGACACCGAAGGCGGCCACCACCACCACCGCCAACGCCACGCCCCAACACCTCGATGTTCAAAGTATTTTCAACTCCCAAGACCCAAGCCGCGCGCGGTAAGGCTTCGTTTTCAAGCGTGAGCGATCGTGAGCACACTGGAGCTGGAATGTATTTCTTGCTTGGCCGTGGCCAGTGGAGGGGGCGGTGGGAGAGAGAGAGAGAGGAAAACCACCTTTTTCATCGTCAATTTTCCATCCCACACACCAGGGACGCTCGTACGCACGCTGTGCCTGTCGTTCCGGAAGAAGTTGGCACAAGAAGTTGAAGAATGTGCGTCGACTTCGACGTCGGCGGGCTGTGGAGTGTGAGAGATCCCGGAAAATCCGGGAAATACTGTGCAACCGATCTCGCTCTCTCTCTCTGCCTCTCGCTCTGCCTCTCCTTGGCATCAGGCGCGAGGGAAAAGTTTGTTTTTCCGCCAAATAAAAGAAAACCCAACATATTTACCGGACTCCTCCTCCTCCTCCCAGGCAATGGTTGACTTTCCTCTCACCGGAATTCGATCTCGCTGGTTCGGGAATACGAGAAAAATACGGGAATCGTACACCATCGCGCAGCTTAGCGCGTTTCTCGTGTAGACACTTTGGCCGACACACGCCGCTCGGTCGGTTCGTTCGACTCTAGAGACACACATAATTTATGTTTATCATAAGCTCCCCCGCCCCATTCGCATCCTGGAACTAGAAACCCCTGGAGGTGGGTGGAGGTCATCCAGGTTTCCATGTGTCGTTGGCATTCTTTTGGAAAACCATTTAGAGATGGCAGAAGACGACGGGGTGTGATGTGTGTCTTATTTACCGTTTGACTTATTTTAAAGAGCGCGGAGACGGAATTGGATAATAAGTAATCCTTTGTTATTGCTTCCACACGCCGCGTCCGGAGGATGTCGCCTGTAATGCTATTTGGTTCCGGATTCTTTGCCACATCAATCTATTGGAAAGCAAACAAATGACAGCGTCTGGGCCTGGTACTCCAACTCGATCTTCGGTCCTCCTTCCTAGGCTTTATCAGTGAAGTAGCCATTGGAGTCGTTAAATTTGAAAAATGAATTCCAATGCGTACTAGGGATGCGATGTAAACGTTTACAGACCATCGAATCGAGTAGTGGCGCATACTTTCACTGATCCTTCGCTTCCTCCCAATATCCTTACATTGACGATCCCCCAGGAAGGTTTAATTTGAAATTACGATGACTTCTACTGCAACACGACCACCACGACGGATCCATCCGACTGCCGGGATGCAGCATCCACTTCTCCAATTTTACTGCCGATTAAATGTGTTGTCTCGCATCGCTCCCGAAGCATTAAAAAGCGATTGCTTGAGGGTATACTCCACCAGCAGCAGTAGCAGTAGCAGCAGCAGCAGGTTGGATGAAAAACCTTCATCTCTACCGCGAGCAATCCATTTTACACACCACGACAGCAGCATGCCCGAGGGGCGGGCGTGCCACCGCCGGCAGAATCGCTCGCAGCGCTCAAATCCGGATATAAAGCGCCGGATATTTCCTTCTCACTGACGTGCCCTACGATTACTACCAGCAGCAGTAGCTCCAGGAGCAGCAGCAGCAGTAGCGTCGCATCTTACTCTCCTTCTTCACTCTTCTACACTGTATTCCTCCTGTATTCTGGTTTATCACGCGGTGCTCAGCGTGCCAGAGGAAATAGAACTCGAAGCTGGAAACCGTTAGCGCGAAACAGAAGCAGCGAAAAAAAATCCCTTCCCTTCCCGGAAGCGAAATAAGCGAAACACAATCGGTCAACTGCGCTCTGGTGGATGCGCCATCGCCACCACAGACTCCGACACTCCTCGCAGTCGTCGTCGTCGTCGTCGTCGTTGCAAAACTGCATTGTGGGGATACTGATCGTGCCGCCCGGAGGAGGTGTGTGCGACGCGGGCGGACGCGCGCGCGGGGTAGTGATGAATTTTCTCTGTCACTTCACTGTCTGTCTATCTGTCATGTACCATGTGTGTGATGTCGCATCAGCTGCTGCCGCTACTGCTGCTGGTGGTGGCGTGCTGTTGTGGGCGCATAGTTTTCGCGGTGAGCAAGCACCACCCCGATGTTGCTGCTGCTGCTGCTTCTCCGTTTTAGCTTTTTTGGTGGGGAGATCATGGGGATTGTGTTTTATGTTGCATACATCATTGCCTGCCTGCTGCAGTAGCGCACCATGGACCGTCGTCTGAATTTTGTGACGAAACTAGTGGAAATAAGCTGAAAATTGGTGAACGTGTCCTCTTTCCCTCGAAACACGCAGACCCAGAAACCCCGTGCTTAATCCGGAGATCCGGCGATGGGGTCCACGAAATGAAACCGAGAAAAATCCGAGAAATGTTGTTGTTTGGATGTATGAGTTTCAAACTAGTATTGCTACTTCCAGGGATGCATGCTGGTGGTGGTGGTGGTTCGTTTGTTGAAATTAATTGTTGAGTCGAAATAACTCATTAATTTCTCATTTCGTCCACAAACTTTGTCCTTCCGGGCGTGTGCTATGGACACATCACGAGATCTCCGCTGCTCCTCCTCACACACATGTGGTGGTGGTGGTGGTGAGTTGTGATGATGAAGTTGCTGCCGAACGGAGAATATTTTGTAATTTGAATACCTTTCCGCCACCATATTCTCTGGGAAAGCAATATGTTTTCCGGGATGTTTCAATCACACGCTGGCAGCATCCAATTTCCAGAAACTGTAATTTTCGGGCCTCGACTGTGAGTGGCAACAAATTGTATTTCCGGTGGTGTTGTGGGGTGCGTGTGCTGCAACCCCCCCAAAACGGCGACCGGTATCGCACCACCCCCTCAAAATAACTCTCTCGCTTGCTCTCGAATGCCAGCGAGCGGGTACCGCGTCTCGATTACTTGGTGCACATCAATCAATCGGCCGCTCGTCGGAATCGTAAAGGAAAGAAACATTTGTCCGGGACGCCCCTCCGGCTGGGCGATTTAATCCAAGCTTCCGGAGGCCAAAAACTCTCCGCAATTTCAACTGCCCTGCCCGGGGGGTGGTACTGTAACTTCCACGGGAACGTTGTTCTGAACGTTTCTCGCCGTTTTTTGGGGTTATTAAACGGATCTTCATCCGCCGCTAGGGCCTCTAGAGAGCCGGTTCCCGGTGATTCCCGGTTACAGCGAATGACACGCGGCCCCACTGATCGGAGTTGGCTGTTTCTTAGGAAGTGGAACAAGAAGAGGGCCCCCGGCAAGGAAAGGAAAGGGAGCGGCGGTGGTCACACCGACGTGCTTTTCGGGAATGAATTTCGCGCAATCTATTCCCGTGTTCGAAACGCGCTTCGTTTTTGCTTGATGCTGCAGGCAAGCCGGCAGTGGCCGTTGCGCCGCGTTGTTCCCCCACTTCTTCCTAGGAAGATGTTCCCTTGAATTCAGACTGACTGACTGGTGGTGGTGGTGGTGTTGGGGGTGTAGTGCGATCTCCATGACGAAGATGAATGGGCGGAATCCATTCCACCGGCATCTCTCCGGGGCGAGAGTGGGTGCAAGATGGGAATTATAAAGTTAATCTTTTTCCCACGAAACATGCTCCTTCGGGAAAGACGGAACGACAGAAGAAAAACGGAGGACGGAAACGGAATTCGTTACGGACGAGGAAACGACGGATCCTGTCCCGCTATCCTGTCTCTCTCTCTCTCACTACGTGGCACGTCGATTTGTACGAATTTTCCACGCTTTTATCAGCTTTCGCTCTGTCAGTCGTCAGGCGGTGCACGGTGCGGAATTGTGATTTGGATCCACTCGACCAACTTGTGAACTTTGTCCGTCATTCGATGATAAACTTGGCGGACGGAGGGGACACGAAACACCGAAAAATCAAATTATATTCCTAGAGACCTCCTTCGGGGAGGCGGGGCTCGGCCGTTAAGCTCATGTAATGCATTAGCCTGTTAGTGATTTCCGGACATTCGTCCTACGCAAAGGGCTTATTGTGTATTTTAGGATCGGTCTCGTTCTGTTCGAAAACGGAACTCGATATCAAATATCTCGATATCCGGTTGACTTTTTGGAATTAATAATCTGAGTGAGAGTCTCCTGTAGCGATTAGCAACAATGCTGCTGCTGCTGTTGATGCAACCTGCACCCCTATTATGCAAAAGTGAATCTCACACCCTCCTCTCCAAAAAGACCTTTCCAAAAAGACCCAACAATATCCGTTTGCAGCAAAATACTTCTCCCCCCCCCCCCTGGGTAACAGGATGCACCGGGAAATGAATAGACCCAAACGAGGGAGAACAATTTGCCATTTGTGTTACCGGAGGGCGGTGGGTGGTTGGGTGAAAAACGGATTCATAAAATGTTATCTATTATTGCTCCAGTACTCCGGCACACACAGCCATCGAGGACGAGGGACGCCCAGGCCTCCACCGTAACTGGTGGAATTGATTTATAAAAGGATGCAAATCGATGATGAACATACACATGCGTCGTACCCATTTAGGGTAGAGTGCTACCGTTAGTAGCGGCAGTGTAGAGGTGCCAGCCAACCGGATCCAGGTCCGGGGAATGCGCAACACGACGACGATGGCGATGGCGATGCGTTGGCATAAATTATTCCCATCGGATCGCCGGCACCACCGTTATCACGCGGCGGTGTGGTGCTCTGTTTTGATTTTTAATGCCAAGCGTCCGACCTCCGTTCACCGGAAACAACACGTTTATTATCATATTTTATCAAAACCCATTTACTCTTCCGCCTCCTCCGTTCCGTGAAGCTCTACAAGTTCCGGAACGCAAATATGCGATGGAGATTTTATTTGATTTAGACTCTTTGCTGCGACTACCAGGCGGTATATCGGTGCAGGGCGTATCGGTAACGGCAGAGCATGTGTGAGTGCAAGGGAGAGAGAAGTATGTTCACTATCCGGAACGATATTCCCGAAAAAGGATTACCATGGCTCGTAGCCGTGTTGTTCTCTGGTGCTGCCACTAGCCGCCTCTAGTAGCTGTTATGCTGTCAGTGCTTCCGGCAAAACAGAGGGCAACACAGCACACGGCGCGTTATGGGGACACACAGTCTCACTCCAGAGCCTCGTTTGGCCTGGTTATTCGGACGATGCTGCTCTGCACTCAACAAGCACTCGATTGTCGACCCCGTGGACAATGTCCGGACAATCGACAACCTCCTCCCACCATACTGCAGTGTAAGAGCAAGGGAACGCGAGTGCCTTGTAGCCCGCTAGCAGGATGATGCACGAGCTATGCTATGTGGACACTAGAATCGAACCTTCCGGATATTGGGACTGCGTAGGTGTGGTGCGTGTGTCCAGGAGAGAGCGAGAGAGTGAGAGCTGCGGATGCGTACAGCAATTGTCCGACACTTCCTCTTTAATCAGCGCCACCCTGAGCTTTTCCTGTTGACCTGACACGGAAGACGGGTTTATATGGTTAGGTCGTTGTGCGGGAGAGCTTCGACCCAGTTCCCAGGCTCTGCTCTCTTTCGCTCGCACTAGTAGGACAACGACCGGCCGGGGTGTGGTTGCAATGTTCAATCGATCCGTTCCCGAACCATTTGCTCTGGCGGAGTGCAGAAATGCATTAAAGTTTTGATTCATGAGCTTGACGATAGCAAAAATGGACTCTGGGAACCCCCCGCAGGAGATCACGGGCTGCACTAAACCGTCGTGCTCCCTGCGCCTACTCTAAATCTCGGGATGCACCGGATGTGGCTTATGATTTATGCATCAAGGGTGCATAGCCATAGCTACTGTCGCTGCTAGCGCTGCGGCTGCTGCTGCTGCTCCGGCTGTTAAAAGTGTGTTTCA
>NC_064877.1:6867500-6872500 GCF_943734665.1 Anopheles aquasalis
TAGCAACAATGAAAAGAGATACAGAAAGGAGCGAGAGAGCAAGAGAGATATGTGCCACCCGACGGCTGAGGAGCTTTTAGCTTTTCTTTTTCCTCTTCCACTTTTCACGAATCTCGCAATTGGTTGGTTGGCAGAACAAATAGAATAAAAAAAAATAGCAGCGGCAACTGTTGCAACCATGTTGAACTGCATTCAGAAACAACTCGCTTCGCGATGGTGTTTTCCGTGGGCGCTCAGATACTATAATTCAAGTGACTTATTAGCAAAATAAGTGACAATCTAACAGGTAGACGCGCTAGATTGGGGTGTGTGTATTGGCCTCTACAGTTTGGTCGTGCGAACGATAGGTAAGAGCAACGTGAAGTAATTGGATGTCGTATCATGAAAGGAAAAACCAAAAACCTCAAACGGAACTAAACTGAGCTGCGCCACGCCACGCCACCAGCCGTGACGTGTCACACGGAGCGGAAACCCCATTCCCCAGGACTAGCGAAAGTAGATTGAATCCACAACAATTTAATAAAAGTAACCACGTGGGGCGGGTGTCAGGTGGGTGTATAAATGTTGCAAATTCGAGGTAGGCGAAAAGTAGAAGATCAGGTATCCAATTTCTGTTGTAAGTATTATAATTATTTTCTACCAGTCGCGACGGAAATTGGATACACGGACGCTGAAAGCACTTCTCTCGGATGCCACGGCGTGGTGGTTCGTCCTATCTCTCGCTCTCCTCTCGTATCTCTCCCCGCACATGCATCCACACAGGGAAACACACAGCAGGCAGCATGCCCGTTACGCAAGACTCATCTCATTACTTTAGGTACTAAGCCAAGTGTCGGCGTGAAAACAAAGTAGAGTAAACAAACACTGGAACATAACAGCACACGCTATGCAGACCTGCTGGGAAAGCGAGCCCGGATCCACTGGCCGTTGAGGTGCATCTAGCTTTCAAACAGCTTTTTTCATACGAAAAATCTATATATAAATCTATATCTATATATACATGATCATAGAAGAGCTCCTTTGTTGACGTCTCTCTCAAAACAGCTGTTTGCGAAAGAGAGGAGCGTGGAAGTGTGCAAGAGAGGTTACGCAAGACATGATAAGCACGGTATGAATGAGAATATTGGTGTGAATGGGGAATCGGATGCGAGAAAATCATTTTATAGAACGAACGAGCCGACGAGACGAGATAGGCCCTTAAATTGTAAAACAAATCGATTGGTTCTTATCGCAGCATACACTTTCAAACACAAATACATACACACCGTCAAGTTCGATACACGACACGCGATAGCATATTATACATAGGAAACCAGCCGTGCGAGCGGAGGAGGAAGTGGAGAAAACCCAATATTTACGATTCCAAAACCTTCCCGCTCCAAACCATCCTCTTACTCTCTAGCGATATGAAAGATACGATACGGTAAACGAGAAACAGGACAAGGAGATAATATTTAAGATAAAGCTAAAGTAACGATGGGGAATGGGAGTAGGGGAAAAAGGAACTATAAATAAGCAAACAATGAAAAAGGCATCATAAACCAGGATTAACAACATTTAGATTTAATGAAAACTGGCCGCGAAAGTTGAACATTTTTTACACGTGGCACGGCATGGCATGGCGTGCGTGTGTCTGAGAAAGAGAGAGAGAGGGAGAGATAAGGAGTGTTCCGTATTGGCTGTAGTTGCTGCAGATGAGGCAGCTAAGAAGGCAAAACGCAGCTGAAGGGGAAAGAGAGGGAAGCTGAGGGGAGGGAGAACGAAACGATGAAATCATTAGATGTTTATAGAGCTCACAAAACCGAACGCATTACAAAACAACAACAAAAACAACAAAACCAATAATCATACAAACCAAACAAAACACAAAACCAGCAAAACAATAGCGAGTAGATTCTAAATGCAAAACAATAGTTGACAGATAAAGAGAGGCTTACGAAAAGGGAGTTGCGAGTCGTGTGCAGCGAACAGAACAAAACAAACAAGACAAACAAAATGGCAAAGGAGTAAAGCGAATCAAACCGAAATGAGAAAAGGGAAGAAAACATACGCAAAACTATGGAAGAAACATACAAAACAAACCGAAAAGCCACACAAGCATTACCTGCCGCTCATGGCGCACCGTACATGCACACAGACAAGAACTTTATACTGCATAGAGTTTTCTAAGTTAAGGAAAAAAGGAAAAATAAAAGCAAAAAAAAACTATTAAGCCGATTATTGTGTATTGCGGAGAGGGGGAGCGCCGTCAATGCAGCAGGGTAATCCGATATGATCGATTGATGGAATTCAAAATCCATCAATCCACAACTGTTCCTAACCAGTTTTTCTACTGTTCGGTTTTTAAGTGCTGAATCATTTTATAATTTACAACTTTTATCGTGTTTTAGAATAACAATTCAAGATGCTTTTGGGTTAGTTCTATTGTGCAGAATATGTTTTATGGTCTTCCTTCAAATTGTTTTTCGTTATTATTTTAACATCACGGCAACAATGAATGTTTTAAATCCAATATGATAGAAAACCCGTGGAGAATATCACTGACATGTTGTTAACATCGCCATCTCGAGCTCAAGCTCTGTTTAATCCAACCACTAATCCGAAGGGGTTCGAGGGTCACCAATATTTCGTTAAAAAATACACACATACCGCGTGCACTCTAAAACCAATTCGGAGAGCGAAAAAAAGGATAAGAGGATTGCAGCAAATGCAGTGGTCCACTCTCGCCCCACCGGACAGGCCAGTTAATGCATTCATCGATGCACTGACCCCCCCGCGCTTTCTGTTGCCAACGATGTACACCGAAAGATTACAGAACCGACCAACGGACGTGTTCCATTCGCGCGTCTCTGCCGACCGCCCGGGGGGGGATGTTGAGGATTTTAATGGATTTAACGATTGTTTTCACGTTTCAACTGCCCTTGTACCCAACGTACCCAAAGGGTGAGCGAACTTTGTTTAAACGATTGCATTCGACAAGAGTGCACGCCACGGGATCGGAGTGCGGGCAATTGGAATGTTTTTTTCCTTCGATTTTCATCCCACTTTTTTTGCCACCTCCCAAACAACGTTTCAAACATTGTACAGAAGGTTGTTGCCCCCCGGCTCCCGGGTTGCCTCGTTGTGAGGCGTGAATGTTATGTTAGTTTTATGTTGAGGGAGAGTTTTCCCCTTTCTCTTCCCACCTACATGCCACGGCGGCTCCCAATGGGTACAATGACCACTAGCGAGCTGCGGTGGTGCGACGTGACATTGGGCAGTGTGCACACACCAGAGTGGAAGAAAGTGGAGAGAAAGCACCCCTAACCAACCTGATGTGTGAACATGTAGCGAGAACATGTTCAATCTTCTCGCAACCTCCGGACCCAACCAAGTAGCCCTGGCGAAAGCATAATATGCGAAGCGCTTGCATTTGATCAAAGCAAACAACGATCGAACAGCAAGTGGCCATCGCGAAGAGCGGCGGATAGTCGAGAACGGTGTGTAATCTCGCCAAAAAGGCAAAAGAGTAACAACAATCCATTTGCATCCAAGCTTACACCTGGTTGGGTCGCGTGGTGATGATTTTTGTTTTTCATTAGATTCTCCCTCCCTAACAGGGGGTGGGTGCAACATTCTGGTGCATACTAGACCATCGCCACATACATTGACATGTGGATCGGGCTTTGGCGCGCTGTTTGCGCGAATGTTGTTCACGACGGAAGAGGCCATCAATGAAAAGGAACGTAATGGATTTACGGAAAAACAATCAAATTGCCACTGACTCACGTCAGAGCATCGACGGTTAAGCTACCAACCATCCAACCAACCAACCAACCGGGAGTGAAAAAGTATTACGCGAGTGCAGCAACAGCAGCATAGAGAGCGTGGAGGACTAGGTGTATGTTCAGGTGTGATAAGCGAACTCGGGCAGCCACCGGATGAACCTGTCTGTGAACCCGCCACCTTTGGGTAATAAAAATGGTGTTCTTTTGGCGGAGGGGATGGAACGGTTTAACAACTCGGCGCATAAATTGTACCCTTTTAAACCCCGTGCTAACACCGCTCGTGCATGCCAGTAGTGCTCGCTTCTATACGATGCCCATTAGCTAGCATGATGAAGCGGTGCTTATGTGAAAGATATTAAACTGTAATACTTACATACTTATCCAGTTATCGGGCGCATTAGGAGCGCAGTTGTACGGAGAAAACGCCGAGGAACGCTTCTTCGGAACAGTCAACGTCGATACCGTCGCTCCATGTTCAATTTTTCAATTTATGGAACTGGATTTTAATTCTGGAACCCACTTATGGACTGGCTCATCACTTGTCACTCTCAGGCAGCGATTTCTAATATTCTATTCGCCGAATAGAACTCACAAAAAACCTTCCCCCGCACTGACACACTCTAAAGACACTTCTACCATTGCGGATAAGTAAAAACTAACTGTTGGAATTGCGCTGGCCAAATGTGCTTCCAATGTGTACTGCGATTAGGAATAGGCTAGACAGTCGTTCGGTCCCTTTCAAATCCAAAGCAGACTGCGATTACGCTCATTTCACAGCATGAACGCTGTGCAACAATTTTCATCAAAGTTCACCTACATCTGAGTCTTAGAACCATCGAAGAAGAGACTCCACTCGACGTTTACGGCGTGGCTGCGTTCTTGGAAACACTTGAAGGATAATTTCGTTAACCTCACCGACACGTGCCCGATTGCGTGGTATTCGCCCAAGTCCAAGGTCCCCTCCCACCACATCCCACGCTCCACAAAAACAACGGAACGATGGCGACGGTAGAGCAAACAAATCTGCATGCGCTCGTTGTCGAATCTCAACCGTTCGCTCTACGTGATTTCTGGCCAGCAGCAACATTGGCATCGGACAGAACCGGAACGCCCCAAAAGCAGCATATAGCTGCTGGGCAGGGAGAGAGACTCACTCTTTGACACCCATGTGGAGAGTTGCAAGCGGTTTTGGGATTTTCCTTTTCGGGCACCAGACCAAATTCCCCCCGGGGG
>NC_064877.1:6877500-6915000 GCF_943734665.1 Anopheles aquasalis
GTCGAGACGAGATCCAAATGTCCGATCGTCTTTGCAATGGCCGCTCCATTCCGAAGCGATACGCTTACTGGCAGTTAACAGAGGCAACGACAGACTCCTTCTTTACCACCGACGGACCACCCCAAAAAATATGTCGTCCAGTTTCGTTGGCCACCAGCAGCAGCAGCTGGTTCGCTCTATCCGATACCATCTGTCTCTTGCCGCCCTCGGGGGGCTATTACTTTAAGGCAGGGTGCTGTCTGGGGGGGTTTATGGGGAAATTTATTTTCCTCTCCCAAAAAACTATTCCAATTCCGTTCGTTCGTTCGGGTGTCTGTGTGTTTGTTTCGACGATTGGCCACACCGTACGGTGTCAGTAATGAGAATCGAGCGCCGTCGTCGTCGTTGTTGTCGTTGTTGTCGTTGGATGCAGCACCGTGATGGTCTGTGGTCAGCGCTCCGGCGAGTTTTCTTTATTATTTCCTCACCAAAAACCCATTCGGTTCCGGATAGGGGCAATTTGCTCTCTGAGATGGTAGTACCGAGAGCACGGAGAGGAATGGCCACCCCCCTCGGGCGGTCGATCGGTCGGCCGCAAAACCGCAACAAACGGCGCACCGAAAGTTGGCCGCCTCGCCTCCGGTACCCTTTATCGGTAAACCTTTTTACCCTCTTTCGCCATAAATAGTCAAGAGTTGGTTTGTATTAGTGTTCGTGGTTTTCTCTGCTCTTGGCACAATCGACAGCAAAGAACGTGCCGGTGAAGCTAAAGGGCCGAATTGATTTCAACCCCTGACAGTCCGCGGCGCGCGGGGATCTGATCCGAGCTGGCCGAGAGGCTGGCGGACTCCTGAGCTCCTAAGATAACATCCTCCCGGTCGCCCGTTACGAGGGTGCCAAAAGGTCCACTTTGTTCCGGTCCAGCAAACGGAAGTGCGCGAACGTGTCTCTCTCTCGCTCCGTCGTCGGTGCACTCTGTGTTTGTTGCATTTGGTAGCCGGTGGTCGACCGGTAAAAGGGAATCGACGTTTTATCCGGGTTTTTGGGGGGGGGGGGGGGGGCTCTTAAAAATGGGCGATACGAACGTGCCCGAGACCCTCTAAATCATACGCCGGCGAACAACGAGCGCTCGCTTGCTCGCTGGTCCTAAATCGTTTTATCGTGGATCATCGTCGCAAACGCAAGCAGGCAAAATGCGGCGGTGGCGCCAAAGCTCCACCATAAACCAAAGAGAAAAAGAAACCCCTGGCGGAAAAGTTGTTGATTTGCCCGCCGGAGACCTCCAGGGAGGGACTACCCGTGCTGATAATCGTAACGTACGGTTCGCGATAATCGTAAAGTGCGAAGACACACGATCGGCGCGCCATTTTGGGTGGGTGAGAGAGAGAGAGAGAGAGAGAGAGAGAGAGAGAGAGAGAGAGAGAGGGGCGCAAGTAATTCGGCAGCGAATAGGGAAGCGAATGGCGTCACGTGCCGTGGCCATTACTGCGGTGTCTGTGTGCACGATGCCGTGGTCAGAAAGAGCTTTCTCGTTGATTGAAACGGAAACCTAGTGCTTCGGTTGTCTTTGGAAGTGTACAAGTCTTTCATCTTGCACAGCCTACTGCTCATTTGAAGCGACTCTTTGACAGGTCTGACAGAACTTCAGCGATCAGTTGAGGTTGTAGAGTTATGTTGTAGTCTCATCTTCAAAAAGAAATTAGATTTTAATATTGTCTGTGGCTTCTTCACACGCTACCTGTCGTTCTCTAGAGCAAAGCGATACAAAAAGCGAAAGAAAGTAAGACAAAAAACTAGGCGAAGATTAAACAGGAATAGGATGAGCCTTCTATCGGCGCGAACAAACAAAGATTCTGTTAGCAACAATTTGCGTTCACTTTTCGTTAAACCTACTGCTGCGCGAGTTTCACAGATCTTCGTTGACTGTTCGTGATGGTTACTACGATGAAATGAGATTATGGAATAGCAATCCACAGGAATTGTAATCCCCATTCAATGCTCTCCTAAAACAACAATCAAATTCTGCTGTTTAATCCCTCCTTTAACCCACGACAACACGCACGCAACGTCACCCAGTACAACAATTGGCCAGACTATTAAAGACACTCCTCCGTCGGTCCGGACCGAAAGTGGCCACACACGCATTCACACCATTGTGTGCTTGCCACGAGCTTGCAGTGGTCTGCATCATAAATTCATTAGCACACATCGCACCCAGTGCCAGTGGCTGACAGGGCTGATACTGATAGCGTTGCACCTTCTCCTTCCCCCCCCCCCCCCCCCCTACCACCCCCGTACCCAACCTTAATGAGGAATGATTTTCACTCTGCATAAATAATGATGCTAATTGATTTTCCCTCAAGCGCCCCAACACCCCGCGTCCGCCTGGTCAGCCACTTGGAATGCGTGCCGAAAGAGGCGGCAAGCGCGTCCAAGGAGCAAGTTGTTGGTTTCGCTCGGTCGGTCGCAAAAGCCGTCTCCAAGAGTGCAAGTGGTTTGCAAGTTTATGGTTATGATGGCCGAACGCTGGCTGGAAAGGAGTTGTCAGTGGCTACGATGGTCCGATTCCGATTGCCGAGACCGTCCTAGTCCGAGAGATCATTAGCGGGTGGGGCGAAAGTAGATGCCAAGGGCATTTGAATTCGGTCATCGTATCGCGGGCGCTCGGTCGCCCGTTCGCTCGTTCGCTCGGTATGGTTGCGGTCCTTTGTGGTGCATCATCAGGCGAACGATTTATACTAATTAGCCCGGTAGGGTAGACTTTACAGTATCATTAAGTAATATGTTTTAGTTTATGAGGCAATTGATTCATCAAGCGAGCGAACGAGAGATAAAGTTTTCTCCATAATTTGGAGACGCTCCAGGCCAAATGATTTCAATCTGATGTCGATTCAGCAAAGTTAAATGCGGTTGAAAACGAAATGCATTTTAAAGCACCAACAATAGTGCTCCAGTTGTTGCTGGCACCATTTGGTTTCCATCGACAACTCGTTTCAGAGAATCTCCAAAGCGAGACAATAGATGTTGAGTCCAGTTGAGTTGAGCAAGTGCTCTGGACTTTTCGCGAGAACATCATCCAGCAACTACTTCTACATCCTCACGAACGGTGCAAAAATGAAATGAAAGCTGCAGCATCAGGAAGAGTAACAGGAGCGGGAGCAGGAAACAGCTCAAAAGTAATGAATAATGCTTTCCTCCGTCCGGATGCAATCGCGCATTGCGCTCCGTATCCGCCCGAACCGACGGACTCGAGCAATTGTGTTAATGTTCGCGTTCAATCGTTTTTCAATTTCCCTCCAGAAACTGGCCCCAGCACACTTTCCTCGCTGCGCTCGCTGACTGACTGGCAGCGACTCTGGTTTTGCTGCAACTGGAACGGAAGCTTCAGCTTCTCCGATTAGCTTCCGAGGCCTTCCGTTCCAACTCCGTACATCCGTTATGGGTTCGGTCGTGGCCGCAGGAGTGCAAAAGAAATTTCCTGCCGT
This sequence comes from Anopheles aquasalis, assembly GCF_943734665.1. NCBI lineage: Eukaryota > Metazoa > Arthropoda > Insecta > Diptera > Culicidae > Anopheles > Anopheles aquasalis. Next base: position 6,880,965 of record NC_064877.1, read on the forward strand.
GCACGGTGAAGCACGATTATTACGCTCTAGGCTCGTAAGGGCATCGAAGTGCAATCCGCATCCGGTAGCAGCCCGGTCCCAGCCCGCGTACCACGGTGGGCCCGGTCACACCATTGCCCTCCTCCTCTTCTTCTAAAACCTCGCCTAATCTAATAAAAGCTCCTTCTGGTGCTCCTTTTATCCGCATCCGCATTCGCATCCGCAGCACAACGCTGGACGGTGTTCGGTTTTGCGGTGCTTTCCATCGGCATCGCACATAAATTATCATAAAAGGAAGTGGCAGCAATTTGCTTATCGTCTTCGCTTCAGACGGCCACCCTTTACACACACTGGGGGGCATCGTAGGGAACGTTTTGTTTGCTTGATCATTTGACCGTTTACGGATCGCACACCGAATGGCGCCGGAAGCGAAAAGAAAGAATGTAATCGTGTCCGACGGCGTGCTGCTCGAGAGCGAATAAAATTGGAATGCGAAATCAGGCCAGCAACGAAGCCCTTCTTGTTCCAATCACACGGCGCCCAAAAATCCATCGCCGTTTACCGATCATCGAAGACGATGCAGACGATGACGCCGACGACGAGGAGGGAGAGTAGCACAGGAGATGATTTATTCATATTCATTGAAAAGGAAAATTGGTTTTAAGCGAGGGATCAAATTGCGATTCGGAGGTTGCTCGGAGGTCGCTCACTCGGCTGAAGAGGCATCCGGCATGCTACTGCTGCTGCTGCTGCTGCTGCTGCTGCTCGTAAAGCGAACCATCGAAAAAAAGGCAAACGAGAGAGAGAACGGCAGAGAGAAACGGTGGATAACATTCCTGAAAGAGGGCAAACGGTCGAAAGCAAATCAAAGTGGCTGAGCCGCATCCTAATCCTCAATCCCCCGAAAAGGCATTCCAACCGTCCCGGCAATGCAATGCAATTCATTAATCACACTAGAATCGGAATGAATATTCAACTAAAGGAATCACTATTGCCGTGCTGTTCCGTGTTCCTGCACGTTTCGTGCTCCAAAAGTCATCGTTGGAAATCATCGAAAAAGCGATGATTAACTGGCTGCAAGTGGTACTTCGGTCGTTTCCTGTTGGCCGTTAGTAATTAGTGCTTGAGCAACAATTATCACCGATTGTCTCTTGACTTGAGAGAAGTTTTCCCAGTTCTTCTTTTTCACCTGGAGGCAACTTATGATAATTTTCAGCACGGTGAACTCAATGGTGAACTGTTGAATGTGCTGGAAATTGATTTGATTGATTTGCCTCTCAATTGATTGATCAGGAGCTTAATCTAATAAATTAGAGAGACTCAGCGACAAGTGGTAGTTGGAATCCATTTTGTTGCTTCTTCATTTACGACGTTTAGAGGTGCGATTGAATATCAATTTACAGCCGAGCTTAGCATCTCCTGGAAGGGCTTTTTTGAAAGGAAACTCCTTCGTACGCAGCTACTTGGTGTCAATGGAGACGCATGGTGTCGAAAAAAAAACCATGCGTCTCCATTGTTCCACACAAAACCGAACCAAAAGCACGCTCTAACGCAATCAAACCACACCGAAGGACACCATTTGCATCTGCGAATGTCACTTACTGTCGCACGCGCACCCGGAGTGTCACATAAATCAAGACCAATAAATCTCCGGCAGCAGGAAGGAAGGAAAACTCCCAGGAAAGCAAAGGACACACGCAGGTCCCGGTCCCGGGCCACAAAAGGGTCCAACCAACGGACCGCACCAAACCAAACCAAAGCAGCGGTGCTCACGCATCAGCGCGCTTTCGATGCTAATTGATTATCAGCAGCAGTGGCAGCAGCAGCGGCAGCATCGGCATCAGCTCAAGCCAGCAGCACGGCATGGACACCAAGAATACAAGCAGCCCGGGCCCTGGCTTTCCGTGGAGGGAATCCCGGCATCGTGGGATCCGAAAGGGGATTAAAATGTTGGCCCTGATTGTTTCGTTTTAATTACATTGATTGATTGCAAAACTTGTCTACTACCTCCAGCGTTCGTTCCTCGTCGGCACAGCAGCCTCGGATTACGTGTCGGAGCCCGGAGCCTCGTGTGCGGCCGCATCGTCATCGTTTTCCGTCGTCACCGAGGAGCGTGTGGCACGCAGACGATGCTGAAGGCTCGCTTGATTGCATTTTTCTCCTTCTGGGGATGCTGCTGCGCGCTGCGTGCTATGGCAGCGTCAACATCTGCCTCTCGTTGGTGCCAGTGATCTGATCAGCCACTAATTAATTGCCAGCCCGGTCCCGGGACACACCAGGGGACACACTGTGGACTGTGGACACGTGGACGTTGTAAACGGAAGAACGGATGACACCGAACACTGACCTCAACCGCTGGCTCTGTTGCCATGAATGGAAGCATCATTATGCAGATTTGGTTTGGCCTTAAAGGGAGGTGGGGAGTGTGGGGAGGTCTACTGCCCGAAGGCTGCTGCTCATTAATCTTTGACCAGCCTGGACCAGCGATTTCTGTGGGACGCTGACAGCTTTAGGTGAAAGTTTATGAGCATCCCACGCCTTCACCTTCACGGTCACCCACATCCATCGCTACAGCATACATTTATCATTCCAAAGCTTTTAAATTGATTCCAATGGACTGGCGGATGGACTCGCGGTAGACCCGTCCTGTCGATCGAAATGTAAATCATTTCCAATCATCCCGCTGTTACATTGCAATTACATGCACCACCCCCCCAAGCTACGGCACACTGGGCACACTAAGCATAATGGTGCACCATAATGGCTGTCGGTGGTGGTTTCGTAATCGTTCGTTCATTCCCGGTACCTGGTGGTCACGATAATCGAGGGGCCGTGATGCGGACTCGCGTTTCCGATTGAGGGGTGCGTGAGTGTTTGCGATTGATTTCGAATGTGCATTTCGGATGGACCACCCCTTGAGCACCGCGAGTCAATACGTCGAAACGAGCGAGCGAACGAGCGATTGGCCATTAATTATTGCTGGCAGCTGCGATGGCATGAGCACAGACACAGACCTCTGTTGCTGGTGGTGGTGCTCCTGTTGATGAAATTGAAAATTTTGAATGGCATTAATGATTTGGTTTGACATGCAGCTGGCCACCGGCATTGACTAACTAACTGCTGTTCAAAGCGGATTGCAGCTTGTTTGTCATTGGCGCAGAACAAACATGGCGGGGTGCATTGATCATCCCCCAAAACACTGTCAAATGCTGTACGAAAATTAAATTAGTAATTCCATTTCGCACAACCAGTGAGAGAAAAGGGGACTTCAGGATGGATTTGGTGGAAGGTTTAACCTGCCAGAACCTCAAGTTTAACCCCGCAAAAGGAAAGGTAAGTAAGGTTGCCACCGCTTGCTATTCCCAACGCATTCGCGCACTCACAGAACGCAACACATCTGGCATGGAAAGAATTCGCGCAACTTTCGTTGTCTGCAAACGAGCTTCGAGAAGACAAACAAAAACAAAAACGAAAACGGAAAAAACACAATTACAACGCCAGATGACATAATCCCTATCGCCAGTGTGCGCACACCTGCCGCGCGAGGAAACAACCAACGAACCACGCGCGTTCGCGGATCGACTTCAGAGAAGCACATGCCAGCGCACCCGCCCGTCGGAACGTTTCGAATTTGTGGTAAATGGTGGCGGCGGTGCGGCTAACGAGAATCGCATCAATATTCATCGCAGCGTTCGGTTTCGGTGTGTTGCAATATGGCTGCTTGTGTGTGCGCGCGAGCGTGCGTGTATGTGCGCAGCGGGTGATAAGATTCCGCGCGACCCACGGTGTGAACCTTGCGCACACGGTACCCGGGACCACAGAATTCAATTATGATTTATTTTCTGCCTCGAATTCGATTAAAAATGTTTGCTTCACTGTTGCTGCTGCCCGGCGGTGTTGGTGTTGGTGTGATCGGATACAGGTACCGAGGACCTCTTTTGTGAATACATTTAATGTTCGCCGGTGTATGCTGTTTTCATTTTAATCTTTTCCATCCGAAACTGTCATCCATATCCGCTACATGCCAACCGGGAGTCCTTGCACATCATTTCATCTTTTTTGTTTTGTTTTCTGTCTCCTCCCCTCTCTCTCGAACAGACGCCTGTCAATTGGGATCCAGCGCAACGCGATAAACGAAACAACGAAGTCGGTCCGTCACGTCAATGGTCAAACCTCGCGGTAATCGCAGTAATCGGTGTCCACCGATGGTCGACTGTCGCCAACGGCAACTGAACAACAACAGCCACAGCTACGGCCACGGCCATCGTTGATCGGAGCTGACGTTGGCGCGCGATTGTTGCGCAAAATGAAAAATGTCCTCGCTGAGGAAGTCGGCCTCGTTTCGCTCGAGAATCCCGGTACGGCGTGCCCGGCCACCGCATAGACGCTGCGCCAGCCCGCAACCCTCCAGCTCGACCGTCAACAGTTACGGTGGTTCCGAGTCATCGATAGCGACCGGTGGTGGTGGTGGCGGTGGAAGGAACGGTGGATTCGCGAACGGTGGACCATTCCGGAGTGGAAGCGGTCAGCAGCAGGCCGCTGGTGGACGACATTGGTACGACCGGAGTCACTGTTACTCCTCTTCCAGCTACTCGAGCAGCGATGAGAGCTACGACTCCGAGGTGGCCCCATTTCAGGTATGACTCCTCGTTTTTCTTCTCTTCTTCTCATGCATGGATTTCTCATTTTCTTTTGAACCTTTTTGGGTCGACTGAGTCGGGAGTTGTTTGATTGGCGTTGGTCGATGCACTGCAGCATGGTCGCCGAAAATTGAAATTGACTTGCTAACCACCGAAACATCCGCATTGCACCACGATTTGCCAATCGAAGTGACACACATTTGTGGTCGTATCGGTCGGCCATAAACCATCGTGCGGACCGTTCGATGAAAAATGGAAATTAATTATGAACACTCTGATTACTGAGCGATGAGAATAGATTGTTTGCTGCCCACTGTGCGACTGGCCGGACGGATGCTGCCTTAGCTTCATTATTAATCGATTCAATTCACGCGGATTCCACGTGGACCAAGGATGAGTGCGAAAAGCACCACCTGTCGCACAAGTGGCCACACGGGCACCCACAGAACCGTCTTTGTTGTTGGTCCGAGCATGTTAATATTCGATTCGGTCAGTACGTGATTGCGTTTTGATTTATTTATTGCAAAAGAGGGATTGGCCTCGATCTGGATTTAACCTGACAGCAGCTTCAAGGATTTCATTTCCATTCCCGCTGGTGCGCTAAATGCGGTGGATGCGTTTCGTTTGCCAAAAGGAAAACAATAAATACAATTTGTTGTTTGGCAGTGCGTGTACATGTATGTGTGCGTGGATGTCATTAAAAAATATGTTTCCATAAATATTAAAAGCATCGGACGCAACGGATTTATGTTCTTTGTACGTTTTGTTCGTTCTCCACTGCAGCAACTCCTGAATCAATCATCGGCCGCGAGCGGTGGTCATCGGTTGTTGCTAGCCGATCGCACCACGCACCAGCCTTGTGACCTCGGTAACCAGCAACAGAAGCAGCAGCAACATCTGGTGCTACAGCCAGAACATCAGTCACTGCAAGACGATTACTGCAACCATCAGCAGCAGCAGCAGCAGCAGCAGCAACAGCTACAACAGTATCACCATCATCATCCATTCGACATCAGCGGTGCCTGCCTCAGCAGCACCTCGACCGATGCCATGAGCCTCGACGGTCTGCTCGATTGCGTGAGCACCGGCACCTTCTCCTGTCCGCCCTCACCGAAAGCGAAATCCTACTTGGGTAAGTGCCTCCTCCCCTGCTCCACCTCCATTTTTGCGACGCGAAAACGCATCCGAACGCAAATTTGTTGTTCGGATAGTTTTGTGCGCGACCGTGCGCGTTTTCGAAATCGTTAAAATGGGGCAACGATGCGGACGATAAATGGCCGGACCACCGGGCACGGCACCGGCCCCAAATGAACGTTCCGGCTGCACGGCCACTTGGCTGCTGCAGCACCAGCAGCCGCCAATTACATATCTCACCGCTGAGCGACGTTGTCATTAGTAGCGTGTCCAGTTTAATAATTGCTTTTCGATGCGTGAAACGAACATGACGGTTCGTGACGGAACAGTCGATTTGGTGCTGAGTGTTTTTGATGTTTGCCAAACGGGGAAACACTGGTCCGAACAACGACATTCAATTCGAGATGATGGAAAACTAAATAATGTAGATTTAATTAAATGAAACACACGACGTTTGGACAAGGCTGACCAAATGTTTGAATACAGTTTCCGACGTAACATGATGCGGGGTTCTAAATTTACTTTAGATGCTTTGATACACAGAGAGGATGCACATATGCTTCTTCTATTATTCAGATGTGCTAATGGTTTCATGCTGCAAGGGATGCTTGATGAGTAAATTACCTTTTCTTTTCTAGTCGATTCGTCGCCGCCATTTGGGATTTTATTTGCTTGTTTCTTTGTTTAAATCCCAATTAGTTTCAATGAAAAATTACGAGACGTTGTCAATGTCAATGAAAAATTACGAGACACTGCCGAGTGATGCTTTTGTGTCCAGAATATTGCTTAGATGCAACATTTGTTGAGCAATTGGCGGAGTGTTGCAATTTTGTTGCAATTAAAAGATACCAAATTAGTTCGACAATATTTGTGGAGCCACCTCTTGCTTGCCATCGATGTTACTATTGTTCAATACAAAAAGTATTTCTCAGACAGTCTATTAGTGTGCGTTATTTATAAAAAAGCAAATATTAATACACAACGAATGCACAGCGAACGGCATAGCAAGCCTGCCAGTCCTGCCGTAGCGAGGTAGAGCGTGCACATTGAAGTAGCCTTTGACTTTGTTGCTTTCCCATTCGAAATGGTTTTGGTCGCGCTTGGTTTGTTTCCCGCATGATTTTCACCATTTTCCCAAGTCAACAAGAATGCACACAACACAGATGTGTACTGTCCAGTAGTGCGAAAGAACTTTATGCGCATCATTCATAGGAATTCATTTCATTTACAAGTAACATCAGAACTGCAAGCTAACGAAGCGAAGCGTACTGTTATGAAATTGATATTGGCACACACTGAAGTGGTCCTTCCACTCGAAGCCATTGGACGTCGCTAGAAGTTTACGACTCACCCGGACGAAAGGAGTCATATTGTGAAAAGTCAAGTATGCTGCGCCAATAGTCGCGAAACGGTTGTCAACTGCAGCGCACCACTGTACTCGAAGGGCACACGGAATGTAACCTGGTTCTCTCTCTCTTTATTGATTGTTTCGCTTCTCTTCTCTTCTCTTTCCAGATCCAGACGACAGAAGGCAGCTGTCCGGCATCGATGTGTCCAGCTACGAGTCACTGGAAAAGTTCAGTTATGCGCTCGAAACACTCAAAATATCAGACGCTTACGGGCACGGCGGTCAGCAGCAGCGAACTGTGCCTCTCGACGACGTTGTCGCTGCTGTTGACGATGGAGGAAGAGGAGGTGGAGAAGTACCGCCTCCAGCACCACCACCCGGGGTAGTCATCCCGATTCTAGTCGCGGACCCTTTGAAAACCGGCGGCCATCATCAGCAGCATGCCCCATTGAGTGATCAGCAAACGGAAGAGGAAGGTGATCGGGAGAAGCAACGGAAGCTGAGCGATTGGTATTACATCAAAACGGCCCCAACGAAGAAACCGTCGAGCCCGTTCGAGCGACGCCGTGCTACGCAAACACGCCAAGGGCCAGCGTTGCGCCCGGTTCCGGTCGTGGCACCCCGTACGACGACGGTGGACAGTCGTAACGGTTCACTGGACCGTCGTACCGGTGTACTGCTGGCCGAAGGCTACGATCACCTCGAAGGACAACCGGTACCGGTACCGGTACCGGTTCCGGTTGGTCATAAATTTTCATCTCCCATCCCGCGTCCACGACGATTCGGGACGACGGACTCATCGAACGGCGGTGCACACTGGGAGTTGGATCCACGGATCCGGCATCAGCAACACTCCGTTACCAAGTCCGCTTCATCGTCGAGCGTTAATCTGGGTAACCGGGGTGCCGGGATGGCGATGCTGCGTGGCCACACCGGACGGATGCACTCGAACAGTGACCTACAGCAGGTTGGCACTCGGCGTGCCATCGCTCCATCGGTGACTCTCGCTTTAGACGACGAACTTCTCGGTGAGCAACCGGCACCGGTGACAGTGGCCGCGGAACGCTTCTCACCGTACTGTCGCCGTCGCCGTCCACCACCACCACCGCTTGTACCTCAGTGGTTCCCACCGCCACCACCACCACCGTACCACTATCCCCATCAGCACCATCAGCATCAACAGCGCATGCCACTGACTGCCAGCGACGCAGAATCACGAAATATTTATGAGAACTATCCTGCCGCCGCAATGTCGGCCACCGAAGGAACCGCGGTGCCAGTGCCACGCTCGCGATCCATCAACGCACCCGGAAATGGTTCGAATCCGCACCATCGGCCGGAACGCATCGAGGAGCACGACGAGGTGTTCGCGTACAAGCGTGTGCCGGACGCGGTGCGACCACTGCCACGGCCACCGATCGGTTCGGATGACGACGATGACGACGGTGGCAGCGGGATCGATCCGGTAACGGGACAACCGAAGAGACCGGTCGAGAAGAAAAGCTCGCTTACCCGGGTAAGTAACCGAGGGACGCGCGGGAATGGGTTCTGATGGATGTTCCTTCGTTGGTGGTGACAGTTTGCGGATTGAAATCGAAATTTTCGCATCGCATCGTCGCCAACAATGGTACGGCTGCTGGAGAGTGTTCCGTGGCCGATGGATGGCATTGAAATGAGCGCCTCGTGGCCGTGGCGAGGAAATTGCGTGCTGTCTGAAGAGTACTCCATTGTGCTCGATTGGTCTGTGATTTGTATTTCTCGAACGCTCGCTTGCGGTGATGTAGAACACGATTATTCGGGGTTGGTTTCTTTGCGTCGGAAATGATCGGGAAAAGAAGCAATGGATTTTCCTAATATTTTGCCACAACTTTGGCCAAGAGTGTTTGACAGGAAGGTTTTGACTGGTTATGAGCAACCCATGGAGCTCTTCGATCAACAATATTGTACTTCGAATTTAGTTACAGCATGCAATTGGTTATACTGACTTTTTCCGTTGTTACCAGAAGTTAAATACATAATTCCAAATGATCCCAATTAATGTATTATTAATACGGGAAGCAAATGCATATATTGAAATGTTGCAAATGTAAACAGGGTATAATATTATCCAATTGTATTGATAAAACCACTTCTTTGTTCAGTACACAAGTGTTGGCAAATAATGTTGATTCTTAATTAAAAGTCTCCCGGGAATGGCTGTTGCACCCCAAATATGCTGCTCAAAATTAATGAACCCTTCAATTCCGCTTAAGCTGCTCATTGTTTGTGGTCGTCACATATGCAGTTTTCCACGAGTTTTCGCCACGTTTTCGGTGAATGTTTTCCAATCAAACCGTTACACGCCAGCTGACAATAGCTTGCATTCCACGAAACGGTAAACTCCGGTCAATCAAATTTTCCTTCTCGCAAACATCGAAACACGTGTGATGGGAGCGCAACACTGGACAGGCTTCAAACAAAACATCGAACAATCGAACTCCCATCCCTCCTGTTTCTCATGACTGCGTGCGCAAATTGTGCGTCGAAGCTTTTCTGCGAAAGCACGAGGGATGTGTTTTTATAACCGAAATTGTTAAAAATAATATCCGCAATCGAATACGTTGGAGTTGACCTTGTTTCAAGAGGGGAAGGCACAGCAGAGTTCAACAGATGTGACGAGCATGGCGTCATTACGATCAAAAATCAATCATTACGCCTTTTTTTGCTTTTTGTTGCCCAACTCCGACCACAACAGACACACAACCACACACACCCACAAACACACATGACAAGTCCAAAAATGAAGATATCATAGATTGGAGTGCCACGAGTGAATGGACCAGGAGACCAGGGAGGGAATGATACGAAAGCCCAAAAATCAACAAGTCGCAGAGGCGGACACGCAGTCGGAAGCCAAACAGTCTCCATTTCAGCTTATTGCTATCGATCTCCTTCACCTCCTCCTCGTGACGCAGCCCTTCCGGATGATGACCGGCAGCCACCGCAGCACCGGTGAGCGGTCCGGATCGTGACGTGACCCACTTCACATGCAAGACAGCACGATGACTGTTGGAATGAGCCGGCAGCAAGATTAAAGTGTGATCCGGGCACACCGAACCGTAGCACCGTCAGCAGTCGTATCAGCTAGCTCATCAGCAATGGTCCCAGCAGCCCCCACACCCCCCCCCCCCCCGGGTTTGGATCGCCATAACCCCTTGGTGTGTTAGTGGAGATAAGTTTTGCGACATCGACATCGGCCAGTGTCGTCGTCGTCATCTCCAGAATAGTGTTCTTTACGAGCGGGTCAAAGGTTGTGGCATATTTTATTAGTTCTTCCACGGAAGGAAGGAAGCATACGTCGCTCCACAACACCACTCCACTTCATCAGTCCAAGGAGCCTTCTGGAAGGCGTGTATAGCCAAGCCAAGGGCCAGTCTGCAATGTCAAATTGAAATCCGTCGCAGTGGTAAATGAGGAATCAAGGCGCAACGCGCAGACCTTCCGGATCCAGCGAGACCGAGCACTGAATTCTTGGTGTTCCGGGGGGATGCATCGCAATCTCGGAGTTTTGGGATTCGTGAAGCGAAAACCGCAATATCGCACCGGAGAGGAAGTGGAAGGCGTATCGTCCATATCGACGCTGGATGGACGCTTTTGACTTTTGGCTCAAATACAGATCCTCAGAAAACCAATCTGTGGGAGTGTCCATGGTGCAAAAAATCGTGGGAAAATCCATCGCTCGACGTCTAGACGACCAGGAGAGTGAAGCACATTCCCCGGTACAGCATCGTCGACCACCAATTCGAATCACTCCGCCCTGGTGTGTCTCTAGTGAACCGAAAGCGAATCAACCAGCAGCTCCCACTGGTGTTGGTGTTGGTTGAGGTCCCACTGCTTCTGATGTGCGATGTTGTTTCAAATTAAAAAGGAAAAGAGCCTGCGAGACCCTGGGGAGCGTTTATATCAAACGAAAACGTAGCAGGAGTAGAACAGCGAGGAGCTTGTGAACGAGATAGTAACTTTGCGCTCGAACTGCCCACATCGTTGTACGTTACGGGGAGTGTGTTCCGGATCCTGGACCTCATCCTCGTAACATGAGGTGAGTCCGTGAGGAATTTGGGAACGGAACGGACAATTTTCACTCCACAAACTCCAGGGCGAGAAAAGGGAGAAAATGAGGAAAATTGAAACCAAGCTGATCCCTTTTTCCGGGTGGCCCGGGGGGTAGAGGTCGAGGTGACGACTTGTTTGCCCCTACCCCGTGTTTGTGTTGCGTTGCCTGGCTGGTGATCAACAAGCTCAGGGATGGATTGCAGAATTCACAAACAGAAGGACTGCAGCCAATCCCTTTGGGTTGGTCCGGCAATCCGGGTAAATCCAGGCCACAGACTGTAGTGTAGCGAGCGACATGCAGGCGTTTCTGTCTGTCAGAATGGACACATGGCCCGGGCTTGCGTGTGCGGGAGTATGGTGTAAAATGGCCAGTAGTAACAGTAATCCTCCAACAGTGTGCACGAGCACAGCAACCAGTGCAAAGTCTGGGATTTCCCATTAAACCAACAGCAGAGCGCGTAGCGTAGAGACAATCTTGCACGGTCTTGCAGACGATGCGCGATGGATGCAATGGATATTATTGATCCATGGCCAATTCCAGTTGGCCAGTGAGCGAGCTGGACTGCTTCTCGGATGTAAACAGCTTCTCGGGACTCCTTGGGACTTCGTTTCATTTCCTTTCCGAGAATGCGAACCACCATCAATCTCGAGACTGGATGACTGACGTGTCTGGGACTCGCGATAAAGGGACGCGGAAGTTCGCTGAATACGATCGGTGGTCGCTAGGATTTTCTCGAGAAATTAACAAACTTTCCCAGATCAATAACGGTTCCGGTTACGGAGGTGGTACGTGGAATTGTGTGGTCTGCACCGAACTGAACAACAATCCGCTCGGTACGGTGGCAATAAACACGCTCCACAGTTATGCACCGACACTGCAGCAAAGTTCGTTGGAATGTTTTGAGCTGTTCTTCTGGGATATTTTTGTGTGATTAGATATTTGCTTCATTTTGTTGGAATCGGATGTTGTCAATCATTTGATTTAGTTCCTGGAGCTTAATAAGTTTCACTTTAGTAGCAACCACTCCTTGTGGAAGTTGAAATGAACTGTCAAAAGACGTCATTAAACACATCCTCATGCCAAACAACTTTAGCGAAAAAGTCAATAAAAGGCAACAGCCATTAGTAATAACAACACCATAATGACCAATAACTCAATTTACCCATAAGCTTCCAACAGCTCCAAAGCGCCATGCAACCCTCTAACCCCGAGGTAATAATCCTTCAAAAGAATTCTGCGATAATGCATCGCACCACAGCAACAATATGTTGCACGAGAGAGACCATAGCAACGTGAACAATGGGTTCACACCACAGAAATTGTAATGAAATTTAATTCAAATTTGACAAGTACCAACTCTCTCTCTCCCTCTCTTCGAACTCCGGCACATTCTATCCGGGCGAGAACCGTCGTAAATGAATTTACGAATATTGCGCTCCCCTCTCAGCGGCTCTCCGGTTAATGGTCACCCCGTTCCCTAGCAACAGCAGCCCTGGGCGTACCCTTTTACGGTGTCATTTCGGGGAATGTTCGGCCCTTTGTTTAAAACACTTTGTCTTTGTTTTGGTTTGGTGTTGGGACACTTTTTTACGGTGCCTCCCGAAGGTCGATGCCGTTGCGTGTCGATTATGCAGGAACAAATGCTGATTCCTTTTAATATCCCGCCGCGAATCCTCCGAGGCGGTGGTCTGCATAATGCGACGCGTTGAGTGCTGGTTGCTAGATGCAACCATTAACAACCAACTGAGGGCCGGCAATTTGATGAACGTTTTGCGCTGCTCCTCTGCTTGTTGCAAAGGGCATTCTTTCCCAAACACCTTTCATCAAACGCCGCAAACTTTTCGACATCCGCGCGCGAGATGTAATTGTAAGCAAGTGTATTTCGATTGGGCAAGTGCTGTAGCATCAACCAGCGGTGCCTACGCTCCTTCAACACCTCTTTCCTTGGGTAAAGTTTTTGGGTCAAAAGTTCGACCACCATCACTACTACTGCAGCGGTGTTGGTGGGCTGGGCTGGTGCACTGAAACTAATTTAACTCTACTCCCGCTCATTATGCAGCACCGTACGCTGCAGCATCGCCGTGGTTGTCGACGTGGTGGTCGGTGGTGTCTGCTGCCAACACCCGCTCCATGCTATGCAGCAAACTTTCTTCAAAACGTTGAAAGTCATTAAACTCGGCGCGCGCGCCCGTGCACACACAGCAAGGTGTTAGGGTGGGTAGCTCCCGTTGATTGGAACTTTTGCTTCGGTTTGTAATGTTTGCGCGAAATGCGAGATGAGACGATTCACACTGGTCGCGCAGTGGAGACGCGAGCTTTGGGTGCATTTACGTTGATTTATTTGCACTTGACACGCCGTTGGATTAGACGAGAGCACGAGTAGCGTGCAGCGACGATGACGACGAGAAGTTTTGCGGACAAGTAGACGGTCGTGGCGTTGTGTATGTTTGTTAATGGCCAGCTGCTGGTCACTGTGCTCGCCACCACCAACAGCACGTCCCCTGGTAACTGTTTTAATTATGAGAATTTTTATTAAAATTTCCTTCCATCGACCAGAGCGGAGTAGGGCAGAGCAAGGACGCACGCCCTCACTGACAGGACAGAACCAGACAGAGTACACGGATCGTGGAACCACGTTCCGAGCGCGCGCGCGCGCGAAAGCGTACAAAGAACGTGCCCAAACCATGTTTCCACCCCCGTGGCTACGAACAAGGTGTGCGTGTCTGTGTGCGGTGTCGGTGAAGGGTGAGGAAACAGCAAAACTTTGAACAAGACACCACCGGGAGCAACAGAAGCTCGGTCCAGCAGCAGTGTGGTCCAGCGCGCTCGGTGTACATTCCACTTTCTTGGGAGTTTTGCCAAGTCCAAGTCGGTTGCGCGAAAACCGCACCAACCGACCAAAGCAAAGCGGGTCAAACCTCAAGCGGATACCACCACCACCACCACCACCACCAGCGCGTCAAGCGACTGACCGGGTGCACCGAGGTGCTGTTGGTGTGGCGCTCAACTTTAACCTCGCTTCGCTAATTTGAATTGTCGCCGACAAGCGTTACTGCGAAGCGTGCTTGTCCGTTCTTGAGTTTTGCTCCTTCGCTGTCTAAAAACGTGTCGTGTGGGGGTCGAGGTGGATCGCCACGGTGTGCAATAGAAGGTGATCGAAGGACACACGCGAACCGGATGGCCAGCATGCTGCCTGGCAAGCCTGATTTCATTAAGTAACGGGAGCAAAGATGTCACCTGTGCCGTAGCAACGGTTGTGCAACGTTCTTTCGCATGCTGGAAACTGTTTCCGGGTAACTTTTGCACTCAATTCTATTTATACGCTCCGCGGTACGGTGTGCTTCATTTGGTTTCCAATTAAAGTTCGGTTGAACAAAGTAGAAATCGTTAAAATTAAATATTTTTTAAATCGTTTGTTCTTTAATATTATTTAATATTTTGGGAAATTGGTTTTTTAAATATTGTCACATTACATTTATTTTGTAAAGATCAACAAAGATCAATTTAAGCATTCCTTATTGCTACTTATTCCACAAAAATGTTCAATTGCTTTTAGATACGGAGAAATTACTGATCAACTCATGCTATGTATTTTGATATTAAAGGAATTTTCATGATTCCGTGCTAGCCATCAATAACATCGACATTACTTTTTTATGACATGACCCCTGACATTACTACTTTTCATTGCTCAACTCAATTCTCCATATCATATGATTGATGAGGTTTCCATGTTCACTTGTGCGATGTTAGAAGAAGAGTTTATTGTGGCTTTATTGGAATTTTGCCGAGAATCAAGCCCTTCTCTCATCGTTCTGAATGTAGGACCTTTTGTTGCGTTGGATGCAGGTGTAATAAGGTTCTCTTCGTCTCGGATTTGAAGTCATTCCGTTTAGCATACCCATTTCACCTGCTGCATTATGATAATGGTGCTTTACGACCCACTTCCAATTAGATAAATAAAGCATTAGCAGTGTAAACATTTGATATTGACAGAGGAAATGAATGATTCATTTGACATTTGCTGATCCTAATTAGTAGGCCCCGCTGCCAATACTGAAACTGACAGGTGAACCTGCCACTTTGGGATACACTATAGCAGGCCTAGCAGCGATTTGCTAGATTAGCATCCGGATACCCTTTACCGGTGACGCTCGGCGAGCTCGTGAAGGTTAAACGATACGTCCACTACGAAAGCCTCGAATCAGCGCACGATACCACGATCCGTCCGGAACCCTTTTAGCCGATTAATAAAGTTCGGAATCGATAATTCTTGCCGCTAGCTTTTACGATCTTTTGATGGAATGCCTTCAGCCGTGGTATGCTGCTGCCGCGCTACGTTCCCCCGTGGTGTTCCATCTGTTGAACGAAGAACGCCGTGGTCTTCTCGTGGGGCCAACTTCCAGCCATCAGACCACAGCGAAACAGAAAGCGAACTGAAGAAGAGAAGGGACGAGAGAAGAAGAGAGAGGGAAACAGTTATTTAAAGTTCCAAAAGTTTCCCCTCCGAGTAAGCGGGCGCGGTGAGTAATTTAATTTGCAATTTTCACGCGGCACTTCATCGCGCCGGTGCCGGGTTTTTAGTTGGAAAATTTAATCCAACACCAACGCCATGAAGACCAAGTGCGCGATTGATTCCCTTCTTTCTAGTTCGCAGTTTACGCGGAAGCGAGTTGAGAGTTTTGCAAATCATCGCCAGCTGGCTCGCTGGTACAACTTTTCTTGAAATCCAACATAATTAATCCTTCCAATCCGCGAATGGCGCTTTAAGTAGACGTTCCGACACGCGGACATACGCTCCCTCTGTGGCTCTGTCGTTAATACGTTCGATGATTCGAATTCGTTCGATCAAAGAGGCCGAACCAGCAAGCAACAAGTGAGCAAACGAACGATGGTCATCAACGGGCTAATGGATGGGGTTTAAACGCGGTCCGCGTGTCAGTCGCGGTCGCACGTCCGCTCGAAATGTGAAAATCGTCGGCCTCGCGGATCCCTCGAAGTATGTCGAGGCTCTCCTCGCCTGGCGAAAGAGTCGTAAATGGAATCAACAGCACCTCGGCCCCCCGGGAGGTGGGCACTCAATTCAATGTCCTTTCCTCCCGGGTTATTTTTTACGGCCCTCTCTGACCCATTATCTGGGACGGCCAAAGGACTCTGAGACCATCCAAAGTAGCCCCCGAGTGAAAAAAAAAGTGCGAGCAAACCAAACGCAAATGCTATCAGTGAAAGTCAATAACTACATTTGAGAGTGGCGAAGGATTCTCGGAAAAAGCGATAGGGGTGGAAAAAGCGGCGGGAATTCCCTTTCATTTCATTCCCTTTTGGTGTTGCCAGCAGTCAGACAGGCAGGTGAGCGTACGGCATGGCATGGCATGCTATGCTGTGGTATGGAATGGAGCGAACGAAATGTGAGGTTATGTGCCAGCAGCGCGCGCACATTTCCAAGCCAAGGGGCGATACGCGATCTTAATGTTCGTCGCTGTCGCCGTTTGCTGAATGGAGAAAGGCCGCACCGACCTGCTATCATGAACTACACCTCCTTCCGCACCACCCCTTCGTCCTTTTTTGGTATTTTCATTTCAATTGCATCGGGGGAGAGTACGAGAGCGAGCGAGCGAGAGTGAGAACTGGAATCGTGGAATTCGTCTCCAAGGATTCGGAGAAAAAGGGGGAAGAAGTGAGGGGGTGGATCAAAGGCAGAGCAAGAGGAAGCTTGCACACCCATCCAACTTTGGTCGTTTCTCGCTTTCGTTGAAATTGTGCAATAAAAGAGAATTAAGTTTAATGCCAGGCCACGAGTGAAAGTATGCCATCCGTACCCCCCTGGGGGATTGGTTGGGAGTGGGAGCGGAAAGGAGTGTGCCTATACCTTCCGGCATGAGATGAGGATGATGACGAGGATCACTTTCTACCGGTTGGTGCGCGTCGCACGGCCTGTGATTGCTTCACTTTGATCGAAGCTGTTTGCGACGTCCATGCGTCCGGACGTCCAAGTTCCGTGTCAAGCCAGCCGTGTTCATTGTGGTGCAAGGCGGGTCCACACGGACACCAGAGAGGCTTTCGTTTTTGGCAATCCTCCGGGCAGGAGGGCGCTTGGTTTAATGCTACGCTGGTAGTTGAACAGATTTCTTCAGCTTTCGCTGCAGCCAATGGGCCAACTCAATCCTACATTCTCTCTCTCTCTCTCTCCCCTCGGTGTGGCCAGCTTGTCTAATGCACTTCGCAGAATTGCTCGTTATGCAACAATACACTTCGCCAAGTTCTACCAAGTGCTCCCCACAGAATGGACATGATACCATGATGCCGGACGCCGGTCGCCGGTTTTTGGCATCCGGAATAAAGAGCCAGAGAGTCCGGCGAAAAGAAAGGAAAGAAAGTACATTCCAAGGATATGCACTGGGGCGCAACTTTTGTGGCCGAAACCTCTCGAGTAGCGAGCAGCAAGACAAAGCGAAAGCGAACCTCAGCTGAGGCCTCTCCCCCACTCCCAGAAGCTGGACGAACACATCTCCGAAGGGTGGAAGTGAACAGAAGTGAAAGAACCAACGAAATACCAACACTCTTCTACCTCCTGTGTCCGCTGTCTTCTGTCAAGGCGGCGGCAGCTTCAGGGCTTCTTGTCAGCTTCTTGTCGAAGCTCAGAAAAGTCCTCGCCGTAATAACCTCGCCCAACATGTAAACGTTTGACACACGAACACACACAGGCAGAGAAGCGAACGAGTTCCAGTAAAAGTGAAGCGAAAAAAAAGGAACACCAAAAAGCAAAGGCTGCTTCATGAGGCTTGCGGGTTCGCTTGCGGAATCCACTGTTCGCCAAGCCAAACCGCCAGCTGCTTGTTACGCGTGCCAAGAACCAGGAAAGAAGATGAAGAACATGGCAGAACAGAAGGATAACATCTTCCACCACACCGCAACGGGGCAGGACAGCATGGTTTGTGCAAAAGGACGTGAAAATAGGGTAATTTGGTGAAGGCTCGTGGTCGTACAGCGACGCCATGGTGGTGGTGGTGGTGGTCGTAGTGAGGGGTAGACAAGCGAACGAGAGATCGAGGCTATCTTTAGCAAAAAGGGGCTGCCCTGCTGAACCGGATTTCCCAGCCGGGAAGCTGGTTGCGATTCGGCGTCGCTTCGGTTCTTTAGACGGTGTGCCAGCCGACTCCCGAGGAAAAATCACAACAAAGCACGAGAGCAAATGGAGAGAGGAGAAAGAAAGAGAGCGTATGTGTGTTCATGCGGAGTCCTGAAGTGAATCCTTTCAAATGAACGAGCTGAACGGACGCAACCGGTCGCAACCCAGAAGTCAACGCCCTAGAGAACACCAACGGATGTAAAGGAAAGTTGAGGGTTAGCAGGTAAAGGGTGCTCGCTGTGATGCATAATTTGGTCAGCAGATCAGCAACCCCCGGTATCGGTTACACACCCCGAAGAAAAGGCTTAATTCCCCCGAGGAATCGAATTAAAAACATTCGATTAATTATTCCCTTTCATCAGCGCAGCGCAAAAATCAACGATGTGTCCCCAATGATTTCAGCATTAATTGCTCCGATTTGGTAGCCTAATCGAATGAAAAGAAACACAGCTGGCTATGCTGCACGAGTAGCGCTCAGTCTTACATTAGCATTCGAAGGATCTCAACAGGCCACGGAATGAACACCGACGAAGCGGCACCGTGTGGAAGTGTGTCGGATCATTTCGTTTACATTCCATCCCTTTTTTTTTTGCTGTTTGTCCGACTAACCAAATCAAAGCGCTTCAAATCACAATCATCGGCGCTCATCCCGCGTCGGTGCCGTACCGGTTGCGAGAGAGAGGCCAGGTCAGTCAGGTCGCCTACAGGTTGCATTCGGGTTGCTCGTAGTAACCGGTAGCACTCAGCAGCCCATCCTTTGTTTTTGCCCCAAATTTGCTGCCAGCAGCTTGTCCAGAGGTCACGGGGAATTCGATTCGGGAGCACCGAGCCGAACCGGTGGAACCTCACTCAGTTCACCGTTATCCGTGGTTCGGTTCGGCTTCCTCGTGGTGCCGTGAGAGAGCAAAAGAGAGAGAGAGAGAGAGAGTGATAACACGGCGAATTGATCGCTCTCCGAGTGCTCTCCGAACAGCATCCGAGCAGTGCCGTGCCTTCGATACCGCGTCGTTGCTACCCAGCGTTAGCAACCGTCACCACGTCCTGTTACTATTGTTGCTAGCACACACGCAGACACACGCAACAACACAGGGAGGGATGCTGCGATGAGACGATGTAAGCGAACGATAAACGAACCATTCTGATGAGATGAGTGAACCAGCTGAGAGCGTTGTTCACTCACGCGTGATCATGGTGAGGGGGAGGGGGTGGGTGAAGAGGGGGCCACACTTTGAGGACCAATCGGAAGGGGGCTGAGGGGAGCATATCGGGATGCTGTCGCTGCTGCTGATGCTGCTGCTGCGGCTGATCGGGAGCAACCGTTTGTCGGCCACAATCAGTCTCTGGCTGGACGCCCGGCGTACACGAAGCATCGCGCCATTGCTCGCGCCCTTTTGCCTTGCCATCGGCGGTCATCAATTGTGTATATGTGTGTGTTCTTCATTCGTCGATTAATCGGTTGATTGGTCAGTTCTATCACACTTCCTCCTCCAGTTTTTCGGTGCGATCGTTTGTGCTAAGGTAAAAGCTACTTCGCTTCCTCTTATCTTATCTGGCTTACCGTCTGGCCATGCAAACAATCGATGCGCTACATCGTACACGCCCAGATAGAATACCAAGAGGATTACAAAGTGCCGGCGGTGATTGTGCAAAATGGAAAAGTGAAGCGAAAGGAAACGGCCTCCTCCGTTCTTCCACGAGAAAGGATGAGTGTGCCATGTGGTGCTCCGCGGCAAGGAAAATGAGTCTCTCCATCAAGATTTGTGTTCCGGTTCCGCGGTTGATGCGTGTGTGTCTGTGTGCGAGTGCGAGCGTTGTGATAATGGATATCAAAGAAACGAAGCAGCGGCACCATCTAGTGATGCCGATAAGCAGCTGTCAATGAGTGGAAGTTGCTTCAGCGTGATCCGTTAACCGCTAGTGACGTAAAGGTCTGCGTTTAGCTAACGCAGAGTAGGCCGTTTTTTTGGTGAATGGAACATATGATCGAGCAGCTCCAGGGCATCCTTTCATATCTCTGACGAAGCAAACAGCGAACAACATGAAGATGATAATGATGATGATGCTGCTGTTGAGCCCGAAAGAGCGCGGTTTTGGTAATGGAAAAATTACGCCCGATTGAACGCAATCCAAATCGCGGTTGAGCTTAGGGTTCCAGGAATTTTGGGGTTTTCCTTCGCAAAGCACGTCGCTACGGCGCGTACCATTCCATCGCATTCCGGTTTAAATGAGCTCGTTACACTTGTTACAAATTATCGATTCATTCACAGGATGTATTCGAATAATGATGGTTCTTTAATGCGGGAGGGTGGGAGGGTGTTTGCTATCGGTAATTGTGTAACGCACGCCACGCGTTCAGTGTTCCTATTTCGCTCTCTGCAACAAACCTGGTGTAACGAGGTGTGTCCATTGCAATAATTAGAATTGATGTCGTGCCAGAAAATGGAAGGGGTGTGGGGAGGAATTTTCAATGACGGTGATTTGAGGGTGCTGCCCTGGCTGTTCCGCGCACTTCGTTTGATCCTACGCATTGAAGTGAGTTCCCAAATTGAAGCCCACCCCCTCGCGGACCGGATATTAATAATTGCAACTCGTGCGCCCCTCCACCACCACCTCCTATGCACCGGAGCGTTGAAGCGGAACCCTGTGGTCAACAAACCGGATCAAGGTTCGCCACCTCCAAGGGATCGGAGTGCGGTTCGCCAATCGCCGATGCAGGTCGATGGGCTTTTTCACAAATCCAATTATCGTATCCGCACACATCCAGGCGCGCCCGCTGGGTTTCCACAGAAAACACAATCACGTGAGCCAAACTAGCGCCAAAGCGAGCGAACGCTGGAGGATTTGTGATGTTTTCCGGGTCTATGATTTTCTGCGTCAGATATGGTGAGCCTCCTTCTCACCACAGGTGATGCTGGGTGTCCTTTTTACATTATATTTTTTTATCTCCATTGCATTCCCCGTTGCCATCGGCGCCAGAGCTGTTTTTTGCGATCGAACGCCACGAGAAATACGCTTTGCGCCATAGCAAGGTCCGATAGCAGCTAGGGGCAAGTGGACAAGGTATTCAATCAATTAAGCAAACAAACAAACAGCCACCATTGATGGCAACGGTTTGCCATTTTGCGGCGATTTGATCCCAAGCACCGATGGAGGCACCTAGTAGCCCACGCTGTCGATGGAGGCGCCAGGTAGCCGACGTTTTCGGAGCGAGAAAATTCGTTTATTGCCTCGCCATTATGGGTTCTTCATCGAGTGTTGCCAGTTTCCTGCGATGAAAGATTGCTTTCGACAAAGGAAGCAGGAAAAAAGGGGGGGGTTCAAGCTCACCACACCCCAACGGTCACCGATGGAATCACATAAACATCCGGAGCGATAAAGCAACACTAAAGCGACCGTCCTTCCCTCTCGCGTGTGACACGGCTCATGTAAACATCGTGTCATAGTTTGGCCGCTGGTTGTTTCAGCAGCCGGAACGACACGCATAAAACACTGCGCGCCCAAAATCAGGCCGACGCGAACCACAAAGCGATGTTAATGGATTACGGACCCTCCCTCCCGGTACGGTTGTGTCCCCTCTCCCGGGAGACTCATAAAAGTGTGCCCCTCCGGGTGGGGTAGGTGTGCGGAGGTGAGGTCATGGAGAGCAATAAAAGTTTTTGGTTCATAATTTCGGTACCCGGTGGCCGGTTCCCGACTCATACACACCATACACTTGTGGTTGTAAAGCTTTCCGTCGTCATTAAGGGTTTCGGGGAGGAGGAGGAGAGGGTGGAGAGGGGTAGCTACTATTAATAATGTTGAGCATGTACTTGATGACCTATGAATTCGGTTCCAGCGAGTAGTAATCTGTTCCATGGTGATTCATCCAACAGTAGCCTGATCAGTCTGAGTAATTACAGCTGGAACACACTCCGGTTGACCGTCCAGAGGGGAGGGGGGAATTTTTAATTTACATTCTACCCTCCCCCGGACAGGCTCTGAGGGATTGCACTACAATTAAAAGGGACCATACCTTTCAGCGTGCATTGAATCGTTGATTGGTGATGATGCTTCACCAAACCGACACCAAATAGTAGCCACCCCGGTGCAAACACTGGAGTGAAGGGGCATTCCATTTCCATGAAATACCTTGCCAGCTCATGAAGATCACGAACGTCATAAAAACGGCTTGTAACATGCCATATCCAGGCGTACTTAAAGCCCTTGGCAAAAGAGACGGCAACTCGAGAGGCCATTTCGATTTCCAGAAGTGTGATCCAGCGGCTCGAATCGTCAACAAAGCACTTGAATAAAGACAGTGAGAGAGAAAGCGAGAGAGAGAGAGATACTAGCAAAATCTGGAAATGCTTTTTGAACAGCGACGCCCACCTAGGAAAGCGAAGAGAAGCAAAATCATATCTGATCCGCAAGAATAGCAAAGGTGCCCGTTTCGTAACAAACAGACCAGCTAAGTCCTTATCACAACACACCACGGTGTGCTCCTCCTCTCGCTCGCTCTCTCCCTGTCTCTTTCTTTCTTTCTCTCGCCCGTGATTTTACGTTTATTTGGAGAGATTGTTTTATTCCATGCGAAACCAATCACAATTCTAAATTTAGACATCAGTGGCCGCCTGCGTTCCATTTTCTGTACGTGTGCCTGTGCAAAGATGTGGGAAGATGCACGAGATCTTGGTTTTGGAACTCGTGGAACAGTGGGAGAGATGAAACAAACATGGAAAAGGAGGGAATGCTCAGCAGCAGCTCCATCATGAGGGAGTTCTCGGATTGCCCACAGACTGTGAGGCCTGTTTTTGTGCTGAGCGAAAGGTAGAGATGGAACGCAAAAAAAGAGAAAGAAAAAGAGGAAGAGTTGTAACTGATACATGCGGCCACGCATACGCCCGCAACAAAGCGCCCACCGTTCACTCCGGGAATCGAAAATCACTTTTCTCGGTAATACCTACACCGCCTGGTACGCCAACGTAACGTAACGCCGCATAAAGGGCGGGTTTTTCGGTTTGTATCGGAAGGTAAAGGTGAACCTCCAACCACCGCACCCGTGGGTGATTAGTAAATGAGTAATGAAGATGTGCGTGTTGGTGTAGGTTACACTTCCTCCGACTCGTTGGCAGACAACCCACTCCCCCTATCACCTTTACCACACTCCCACTTCATCACCTACACCACCTTCACGTCATCGTTTAATTTTTAATCATTATCATAAAAGTCAAATAAACTGCCAATGGCTGCTCCACTCTACTGGCGACGCGCGCGATATTTAGCACGGGAATTAAGACGTTCCACCCTTCTCCCTCTCCCCCTCCCACTTCCCCAAAGGTGTGTCAAGTGCAGGCTACGATGAAGAGCATTAATTTACCCATTTTCTCCTCTCCTTCGCGCTCGGGTGCCTCGCACGCGGCAATTAATCTCCTCGAACCACCCCATCGTGTGCGGATGTTCGTGCGTGCGTGCGTGCGTTCGTTCGTGCTGTGTGTGACCTCTCCTTCTTTCCACAGATAAGCGCGAACACCATGCGCTCCGTGGCCTCGTGGCGGTCGGTGTGTGAAAATTAAATTAAATTCCAATAGCAAAACGAATTATGATGAGCTGCGAAGAGCAGGCGGCGCGTCGATGGCGTCACCACGCGCCTTCCAGCGATCCACACGGCTCCTCTCGTTCTGCGCGGCCTACTTGCCTCGCTCACGTCCGCGTACGCGACAAGCTGCTGCAGCCGTCAGCAGCTCGTGCTTCGACACATTGGCCACAACTAGTAGCAGGCTGCGAACGAACGAAAGTGGCGAAGCAAAATGGCCAACCTGGGTAAGCGGTGCGCTCTCTTCGTTGGAACATCTCCTCCGGCGTTGGCTTCCTGGTCGGCCTAGCAACCAAGCGCGTTGCTTTGTCGATTGTCGAACGAAGAGGAACGAAGAAGAACGTCTGTGCTGCGACGCCAACTCCTTGGGTGACAGCTTTTGCTGCATTCGCGAGAATGTGTTTCTATGCCGTGGCCACAGCACTACACGGCGAACTAGCCGGCATGCTGGCTGGCTGTCTTGCGGTGAAGGTAGATTATCACTCGCACATTCGTCGTTTTGTTTTTTGCCTTTTCTGTCGCTCGAGGGTTTCGGTTTTTTTTTATTCGGATGAAATTCCCGAGCTCTGACCGCACCCAGCCGAAAGCGCTCATGTATGTGAGCAGCCTGGGCACGCCACTACGTAACGGTGCCTAGGATGATTCTTGGAAAGGCGCACACAGGCGCACACAGGCACCTAGTACAGGGGGTGGGTAACATTTTATGCAAATATGTGCTTATTAAATGTATGAGCAACAGTGTTTCGCACATCGTTTCAGTCTTCCAGTGAGGCGCGCGGGAGAAGGTTCCTCTTTTCCTTTTCTTTTCCCTCTCCTCTCTGTGTATCTGATGCTGTACAGCCTAGGGGTCCCTAGTTGGTTCGATGCGGATGCGATGCTGCTTATGCCACACAGACACACACATACGGGGCGAGATGATGACTCATCGTACCAAGGACGATGCCTGATGGCCAAGCGGCTTAGCGGAACAGAGCTCAGTACGGACTCGCCTGCTGTGGAGCATCATTTATTGTCTCGCTTCCTTATTTTTTTTTTCTCTCGCGTCTGCCTAGAGGGATATGAATATTTGACGGCGTTAGTGATAAGGACAGGACTAGGTTAGGCCAATTTAAAGGCAATTGATGATGCAGCTCCAACGAAGACAACCATGCCCACTCTCACATGCCGTTCCCTCAGCGGATCAGCGCTATTAATTCGGGAGAATCGTCGTGCTACAAATGAAGATTGATGGTTGCCATTGTGTGTCCTCGATGCCACGATCCTGTACCGAAGCGGAGCGTGGCGGGATCTTCAGTGTCCTCTTCTTCGAACGAGAGTCTTGAGCCGCTAGCAATGAGCTTTCAACTGGAGCTGCTCTTGTCACGCATGACAGGTCGCCTACTCAGCCGAAAGGAGCGATGGATGCGCTGATGTGAAACCACCACCACCACACGCATACTGCGATGGGCACCGAAGCGCAAAGAGAGTTCGCAGTAGGCACAGAGAACCATCCAGTGCCCCAACAACAATATGCGGCTGTAAACATACCAAGAGGCTCCAGCATCCTAGCTCCAGCTCCAGTGTTGAGTGCTGCTGATCGATGCATTGTGTTGGTATAACAACCACCCACAAACATACACGCGCATCTGTCTCACTCGTTGGCCTTCACTCGCTCCCCGGGCATCAAAAGCGAGCTCCGGGGGGGATGAAAGCGTTTCCTTGTAACACTTTCTTGCTGAAAGTTCAACTTGCACCCATTCCCCCACAGAGGGGATCTGCTGGAACATATGCGTACCGGAAGCATTCATCAAAAATTGATATTGCAACCAACCCCTAGCGATTGTTTGCCATCCAACCAGCGAGGAGGTGTCGGTTGCATGCGGAACGGTGCGAATCCTGTTTCTGTTTGAATTTCAATCGATCGAACCACCGCCAACGATGGCGAAGCAACGAATCGCGAACCGTGGTGTTGTTGCTCCAGACGGACTGAGGTTCGCGGGCGCATTTTTTGCACTTCAAAAGTGGAGGTTAAACCCTCCCTTTGGACAGCACAATGTATGCTGCTGGTGCAATGCGCACACAAGCGAGCCACACTGCGTATACTTCTGTAGCGCTCGTTTTTTTGTGCCGAGCTTTATGCTCGTGGTCTCGGTTTCTTCCTTTCCATCCTGTGCTGCTTGCTGGATGCAAATGCTGTAAGCGTGGTGAGTTTGCATGAGGAGGAGCAGGGTATGGTTGCATTTCCATTTTGCCAAACACAAACACACACCAGCGTGGGCGCACACACATAATGGAATGGAAATGTTGGCTGCCCGGTTTAGTTGGCTCGCAGGTTACTACTATCTGGTGTGGTAAGCAGGAATTGAATATTCTAACGAAAAGAAAAGTAGTGGCCAGATGGTTTTTTGCTTTTGCTTCCTTTCTTTTCATGGGGTGAACATGCTCCATGCTCCATATCATCGTCCGAAGGCTTTTGGAATTATGTTGATCCAGGGAAATTGTATGGAACACTCGCCTCTCGTTCGGGAGAGGATTTTCAATCCCCCAAAAAGCATCTCTACTCAAATCGGGATGCTGCTGCTGCTAGCCGGTGCCAGTGTCGAAGAGTTGAAGGCAAATTTGATGGAGTGTCCGAACCAGCACATCTTCTAAGCATCCGATATTTGCCCATTGTTAGCGAAGAGCAAATAGAATGCGATGCGCCATGAGGGACACTAATTGATACGCCAGGCCAACCCTCCGACGGCTTTGATGGTCATCACTTTACATTCTCGGAAACCAGACTATAACCAGCAAGTCACCCTTGCAAAGCAAGCACCAAGCTGTTAGAAATGGTACGCCATCAACCGGATGCAAAATACCGACCAACTGACCAACGAACAGCTGGCCGAAGGCTTCCCTGATCATCTCCGGGGCAACGATGACCCCTGGAAGCTCGTCGTCATCCTTGTTGTGAACCAGCATTAATGCTGTTGCTGCTTTAGTTTAATGTAATTTATGAGAATACTGATGAGTTGCTCAACTGTCAGACACCGGAATGGATTCTCGGTACGGTACTCCTATTAGGTCTAAAGTAAGCTCCCATCATCATCGTCATCATCATTATTATGAACCGTCGCTGAACCGGGCTTGCCAAAAGTGCACTCGTTCGTCGAAACGGTACCGAACCTGAAAATGATGCACAA
Source organism: Anopheles aquasalis (assembly GCF_943734665.1). Lineage (NCBI taxonomy): Eukaryota > Metazoa > Arthropoda > Insecta > Diptera > Culicidae > Anopheles > Anopheles aquasalis. Next base: position 6,908,024 of record NC_064877.1, read on the forward strand.
ATTATGCCACATTAATTATGCTGCCAGAGTTAGTCTCCAAAAGTCCATACTTACCTCCAGCATCATCATCATCATCATCATGAGGAGCAGAAGTAGCCGCCACAGCTCATCCTCTGAACTCAACGAAAAGCTCCATAAACAATCGAGCGTCGATTCGTGCTTTCTGCTGCTTTCCAGCGAGCCCCTTTCACGGTTCCGCCCACCTGTAACCGATTTATCCAAGCGTATCACTCAGCATAATGAGAGTTGACGGGGAAAAGCGCATTAGCGAGATTGTCGTACGACCGAAAATGGCTGAACAGAGGAGGTGGTATGCGAACCGTGGAAATGATCCCATTTTGCTGCTCTCGCGCACACACTTGGCCGCCAGGCTTGGTGCCGATTGGTTTCGGATGTTTCGTTCGTAATAAATTCTCTCGGTTGGCCATTTTTGTGTTCCACCATTTCGAGCCACCAACGTCCTCCTGGGTTGGAGTCGAGGGTGAAAGAATCGTCCCGTCTGTGCGTGGTGTGTCATCTTGTGGTAAATAAGAAAGCGTCCACAAAACAGAACGTCCTCACAGATGGAAGGAAACGTAATGACGACGACAATGACAACGCCGCAGACGACGACAACGACGACTAGGGCGAGGTAGGCCATGGTGCACCAACCCATAAAATGGGGTTCGCAATGTGAATGGCACCGTCGTCGTCGGTCGTTCTGTTCTAGTGTGTCTTTGGTAAGAGCGAAAGACGAGAAAGTGACACAAAATGGATGACACAAGGTTACACACGGTCCCCTCGGTCTCGGAGCCAATCGTCACCGTACCGTAATCCTGGCGACTACAGGGCGAGTACAGCAAGGGAGTGCCGCAAGGGAGCAACTAGAGCTTCGCAATAAAATGATTTTCCACCGTTTCTAGCGAGTTGGGTGGTAAGGGTTTTTTTTTTGGAGGGGGGATGGCAGGTCGGCGCCGCGTGCAAAACATGATTGGCAATAAATTATGCAACAGCACCGAGCACCGGAGCAAAGGCGAGGACACTCGTGAATCCGGCCCCTGTTTTGCTTGCAAGTGGAAGCAGAAAGAAATTAAAAGGCGCCGATTCCAGCGCAAAACCTGATTAGTAGTCCGGCCCAAGCTGGCCGCCGGACAACCAAATGTCAAAACACGGTCAGGGAGTGTTGTTTCGTTGCTGTTTCGCTGCCCCGCTAAACGCCTTTGATCCGTTACACAATCTCTCTCTCTCTGTCTGTCTCCTTCTGTCTCGTTAAACAGCGAGACGAGGTTTACTTTGATGCCACCTCGATGACGCCGACACCGCGAGTACCGCTTGTCACCTGGTGCGGAATGATTGACTTTTCATGACGCGAATGTCGCTCAGAAGAAGCAAATCACCGCGAGCGAGCGCGAGCGCGCGCCATGATCCGTGATCGTACTGCTAGGAACTGATTGCTTGCCCGTCTCCGGTTTTCCACCAGTTTTCCCTCCCAGTTTCCTCTATTCTGTAAAAGGTGGTCACACACTCATACACAGAAACACAGAAGCACAAGCACCTGTCTTTCACAGCCACATTGGCACCGCTGCCAGTCCCTCTGGAGAGAGTTTGACTTGAAGGACACACCCGGGGGAAAGCTTTTATGCTTTTCTGCTGCCTGCCAACGCTATGAGAGGGCGCCATTGCTGTTGGCTGTCGATAGCGAAGGTAATAGAAAGTAGTGAACGAGCACTAAGCTGCTGGTGCTGCTGCTGCTGCCAGGACGACAGGCCACCGGTGCTGGGGATTGAGTGTTTCGCTTTGCTGCCGGAACGAGACACTTGCTCGGTGTGCGTTTTGTGCGCCGTGATTTTCATCGCCATCGGGCACACCAGGCACAACCTGAGCCGGAAAAGGGGGAGGGGGGCGGGGACGGAAGGGCGGAAAACAAACTCGGAAAACGTTCTCGGTGAAAAGAGTAGAAACCGGACCGCACCGGACCGCACCGGACCGCACCGGACCGCAGGCCATGACCACTGCTCTGGCAGCGATGACCGCTAGAAATTATTTTTCTCACACCCCTCCCCCCCTTCCACTGCTTCTCCTTCCACCAGCGTCGTCTGTGTTATCTCCGACGAGTCTCGGGGTTAGCGGCTGGTGCGCTTCGCCTTTTGCGCTGGACAGCTCCGCCAGAGCCAACAGTGGAGCTTGAGGTTGGTCCGGAAGGACCGTTGGCATATTTCTCCTGCATTCTTCTCGCGTTTATTGCCACCGCCAAGCCAGTCCAATGTCTGCCGATAGCATTCCAATTTATTTTTATCGCTCTTAATTTATTTATTCTAAAACTTTTGCAAACCGCTGCCGGGTGGTCGTGGGGACCATGCTCCCGGGGGTCATGCCAGGATTCACAGCTCGGCTTTTTAGTGGAAGCTGGAGGCCTTTTCCTGTTTTTGTTATTGCTGAACGCCACGCCATCTGAGACCATGACAGGGTGCGCCTCGCTGGTCACCATCGAACTATGGCAGTAAGATGGCGGCCAAGAAGTTTAGTGTCACACTGATAAGCCTGTCAGAAGAAGGCTGACAGGCCCCCCCGCATATTGACAGGAGCTCGGAGAAATCCAAGTAGCCAAGTGGTCCAAGTCCAAGAAGGTTGCGACGCGTGCATTGAATAAGGATTCGCCAGCGGACAGGGATTCGCGAGGATTCGTGGAACAAATTTGCGATCCAAAGCGACAAGATAAATGGCGCGCTTTGGGAGCGCTTTCCAAGGAACTCGTTTGGATCACAAACTTCTCCTCCTCCTCGTGCTCCTACTGATCCCCACGAAAAAAAAAACCCCGCGGGAAAGCCAAACCGTAAGCAACAAACGAAACAAACAAAAACGGCCTTAATTTGGTTACTCTGATGAATAATAATAGAGCGATGTGTACGGCCGCAAGGAGATGATAATGACATTAGGCGCGTCTGTTTCTCGTGCGCTTTTCCCCGTCACTTCCATGTTCGTCCCAAGCCCCAAGATGGTCCCCTCGGATCCTCCTGGTCAAGTGGCGCAGCTGGGCAAGGATTACGGGGTGTAATGAGCAACCGGCCGCTACCGGTCCCCGGTGTGTTTCTTTTTTTTTTAAATCATTTTCTAGTCCTCCCAAAAGAGAAGAGGACTTTTTCCAGGGAATCCCTCCCCAGAATGGCTTTCTGTGCCGTTGTGGAACCTGCGACAAATTGGACATTTCTCGGTGGATTTAACATCGCTCCAGCTTGTTCACCCCGCACTCCTTCACTTCAAAGACACGGTCACGGAGAACGTTTTGGTTAATGGTGATCTATAGGGGAGTCGTGTTTTGGAGCAGTTTTGGGTGTGTTTGTAGTACCCCGGGACAAACCGCAGGTGGCAGTTAATTGAAATCAGGTTGAGAGGATCTTCAAAACCTTCCCGAGGGTCAAACGGGATGACGTGGAGGGGCGGTGGGGTTTAACCTTCGAAACAATAAATAGCGAACCGCCTCACTAACGATGCCCTCACCGGTCCGGACCGGCCAACCACCAACCAAAGTCCCATTAAGAGGATAACATCTCGCAGGTCGTAGTAAGAAGGTAAGGTGCTCGGTACCGAGCTACCCCTCCTCACACCCTTTGCGTGGTGGGGGCGAGCGCAATAAATTTGATTAATGGTATCCAGCTCGAGCGAGGACGAGGGTGAGTCCTCTCGGTGCTGCTGTTGTGTTGGCTGCTCCTCCGCAAGGCGGAAAACCCACAAACATGGAGGGGAGAGGATGGAATGTGGTGGCCTGGTACCCAACCATCGTTCTTTTCGTTGGCCACATTTGTTTCAGAGGGGAAATTATGTTACTTGCGCCTCTTATCTACGAATGCTCATCAGCGACCATGCTCCCTTCCCTCAGTTCCTCTCACTCTCTCTGTATTCTCTTTGCGAGCAACACCGGAAACCGGAAGTAATCTGGGTGTGGTGTTGTTGGTGTACCAAACGGGATGCATTCGTTTACTGTTTATGCTTTACATGGGGGCTTGGCCACAGCAGCAGCAGCAGCTTGTTGTTGGCTCCTTGCTTAAGCTCAAGCATCTTGGAAGCCCGGACGGAAAGAAAAGATACTAGGCAGTGTAGTTGCAGCAATCCAGCAAGTGCTCTCGACGGTCTCGAACCTCAGTAGTCTCGGCCAGCCTTCCGAGAGCTCCGGAAATTCCTATCTGCAGCGGAAGCCAAGTGCGCCCCCGAGGGCTAATTAGTCCAAAGTCCATCCAAGCCACGGCCAGCTTGGCATCTGGCTGTTGCTTCTTCGGAAGCGCCCTGAAGTGCAGAAGAAGTTGTAAGATAAGAAGTTGGTCTTCTGTCGGGCTAGTGTTTGGTGTGTTGCGCCATGGCTCCTTGGCCGCTTGGCATGGCATTTCATCAAAAAACATCAATGAAGTTGCGTTGGAAGACGGTGTAATGGAGCATGTAAGCACACAAGCACAGAAGAACTGAAAGGGGAAAGAGAGCATTTTTGTATGGACCCCAGAGGGACCGCCTCCGATTGCTCATTCAAGTAACGAACCCAGTGTCTTTGCTCCAGATACTAACTTTTGATGTTACTGGCAGGACGGCCTTTCTGGGAGCGAGATGTTGAGGGTGTGTGTTGATGACACACATACAAAAAGGGGGGGGCAAATAGATGAAGAAGTAGAAACAGCAGAAGGCCCTTCATTCGTTCTTCTTTTTAGTATCCCAGCCTTCTTTCATGAGCCGGAACATTCCAATGGAATGAACGCGTGCCTGCACTAATGCGGCTCCCCCGGCACTCCAGCACTCGAGTAGCGGAAAAGTGGCGATGGAATGCATTCGTTCACTTCAGCACCAGATGGCAGCACTTTATTCATTCGGGGCCGGGCGCACATAAACGCCCGAGCTGCGAGTTGCTGCTGCTTGTCCGCTCCAACAAAAGACAACAAAGAAACCGAAACAGAGGGACATAATTTGTGATGCCAAGCCAGACCAGCAAGTGCTTAATGATGCGCGCTGCGAGTTTGCAAATGGTGCTGAACGGCGCTCGGGAATTTTGCCCCAAAGCTCTGCATGGTGATGCAATAAAAGATTAAACACACCGACACGCACGCACACACACCGAGACAGATGCCTTTCAAGATTCAATTACATCGTGCCGGCTCGAGTTCCGTCGAGCTGAACACTTGGAATGGCCAGATTGTACTCCATCGTAAATCGTTTTGCATCACATTCCACGAGTCCCCGGCAGCAGTCCGGCAGTCGATACCGATGAAAAACAGGCTGCCATTTTTGGACCATAAACTTTCGGCTTGGAACGCGAACGGCAGAGGGCCATCGGTGATGCATCAACAAATGCGCAACGCACCCATCGCACTGAAAGTTGGCCCTTATTTTTCGTCCACAAACTTTCGGCCGCGGCGAACGACCGGTCAAAGCGTAAAAAAAAGGCGAACCAAAATGGGGAAAGTTGCTCCAAATACTTTCGACAGGGGGGGCGGTCCTATTCCCCGATGTGGCCACGGCGTACTCCGTGTTGGCTATTGTTTTACTGCTAGAACTCGTTCTGCTACTGGCTGGAAGCGAGCGAAACAATGGCAAAACTCTTCCTTGCACGGAGCGTGAGTTATGTTTTTGTGTGTTTTTGGACGTTGTGCGAGTGGTGCGAAAAGCGGTAACTTTTGGCGAAATGAAGGAACCACCTTCGGGCCAATGATGGTCAACACAACGCGCTTCATTCTTCTGTTTACTAAATGGTGAACGTCATCAACGAGGGCACACAAGACAATTCCAAACCAAGACACAACGAACCACTGAACCGTTGGAATTAATTTCTTAAGAAGCTTGGCCCATCTTGCCACCTTCTCGGTTGCGACAAATTTAATCAACCGTGAAGTGACGATACTCATGCACACAAACACGCGCACAGCGCTAGGAGAATTCAAATAAACGCCGACATAAATTTTCATTACGCAAAACAACGCTCCAGCGAACCAATGTGTGTTCTGTCTTGGATGTTGTGGCGAGCCACCCCAAAATCGTGGCGCAACGTACCGCAAGGAATTCGAAATCAAACACACACGGTGCCGGTCCCTGATGCCTGATCCGCTCATGACCACCAGAGAAGACACAGATCCGTTCGTTCGCTCGAGCAGAACCATGACCATGCCGGATGATACCGAGAATCCGGATCCGGATCCGGATTCGGCGAAGGGTGCGCGAATCCGAAGGTCATCAGCAACCGGACCGGAGAGAGAGAAAGAGAGAGAGCCGTTGCTGGTGTCTTATACTTTTGCTTCGCAGAAACGGAAGCTGAGGAAAAAAAACTATTATCCAGCATCAACACACAGAGCGAGAAGAAAAAGTCCAAAGCAAAAAAAAAAGGCGGAAATAGAATAGACGGAAGCGGAGCTAGACCGGCTAAACCGGAAATGGTTGCCTTGCTGCTTGCCACGGTAGTTCTCCTCCGGAGATGCCGGAGCACGAACCGTCTTCGTCTTCGGAGTTTAATCCTGAAATTGGTTTCTTATTTCAATAACATAAATTTGCCACTGAATCCACCGTGACACAACCGTGACCGTGACAGGCGAGGAGGGTGCAGAAGGGGGCTCGTGTGGGCTTACGTGTCGCTACCGAGATAAGGCTACGGAACGGTGTAGGAGAACGAAACGCTTCCCAAAACCACCACCACCACCACCACCACCACCACCACCACCAGTTGTTAATCTCTGTCGGCTCAAGATGGAAAACAAAAGCGATCGCCATGTCGCGATGACGGTAGCGATGACGACGGCGGCGAAGACGATGATGACGATGTCGATGGTTTGCTCCATCGCATCACGTCGCCTTCGGATTGGCTTTTGCTGCGGTTCTCCGGTTCGCCCTTGGGACGGTGTTTCGATTTTCCTTTTGCTGTTTTGCGTCGCTGTATGTGTCTGTATGTGTATGATTCCCTTCGATAAGCCCGGATTCGTATTGTTTTGCTATAGGGTGAAGGAAATGAAACCGAAGACTCGACTAGCACT
>NC_064877.1:6920000-6937500 GCF_943734665.1 Anopheles aquasalis
CTTCCGGATGCCGTTCAGCGGGGATGGAGTCATAAAATTGGATTACAACCTTACCTACCTGCCCGGTTCTTGCGTTCTAGGGTGCGCCACTCCGCACCCAACGGTTACTGTGTTTTTTTTTTTTTGGTTTTGATAATTGTTTCACGCCACACCGACCTAATTTCCCGCGAGCCGATGAAGCTCGCCTACTAAACAGAACACGGCGCGGCGCCTACTAGAATTCACCCCAAAAAGGAGCCACCGTTGTCAGCGTTTGACAGCGTCAGGAGTGCGTCAGTGGCAGTGACGTGAATGTCAACGGATGTGAAGCTTTCGGGACGCTTTTCTCATTAAACCATTTCGGGAAATCATTTTCGGTGTCAACGACGTACAACGAGTCAGGCGGCCGCATCCTGCGTGCCTGCTGGTGGTGGCAGCAACTCCTTCACAAAAACGGACGAGCCTCCCTTTAATCCTTACTAATCCATGCGTTACATGCGAGTATCGCCGACAGACAGACAGACAGGCAGGCAGGCCAGTTAAGCTCCTACTGAGCTCCCTCCACGAAACGAAGTAAAATCGCTCAACTGTGAAAATGACTTCCAGAGTTAATCGTTTGTTGGTCGTTTGGGCGACCGACCGAGGAGTTTTGGGAGCACCACCACCACCACCACCACTCTCTCTCACGGTCCGGTGCGATGACTTCTGACACACGAATTCACACCATGGGCACGCGCACACATACACGGAAACACGGGAAGATAAACGATTCTGCCGTGGTGGTGCTGGTCGCACGGTAGAGTGGCTCAACTACCGAGGCCACCACCGGTGGCCGTCGACGCCTTGGTAGTTGCTTAAAGAAGAAGCCACATTCTCGCACACATTGGAAGCCCGAGACACGTGCGGTGTCGTCGCGGTGGTCTCGCCAACGTCCTGTAACATCTTAACGATGTACGAGTGCTGCCTTCAGGCTCGCTACTGCTGCTGCTTCTGCTGCTGCTGCTGCTCCCGGTGTGACGTTTACCCACTTGGCGGACAAACTTGTGGCTTCAGGTTCACGTACTCACGGCAACGGTACACATGTCCGCGGTGTGCAAAGCCAAGACCGTGGCTCTAGGGTGTACTTGACTCCCGTGCCGTGTGTTTCTGCGCACCGTCGTCGTCGTCGTCGTCGTTGCTCGTGCTGCCTCGTGACTTGCTGCCGCGGGCCGCGTTGCTCAGGTCAGGTCAGGAGAGTTGGTACACGGAACCATTTGCACCATCCTGGGTATCATCGACATCGTCATTGTCGCCCGTACTCTCCTTCCCGACATGGAGGCCGCGACAAGGAAGATATATGTTCTCCCACTCCGAGGGGGCACGCCCTTTTGAACCCGGTGGGAGGGGTTAGTTTGTCCAAACATTTGTCAATTTAGTGCCGCGAGCCTAGCGAGTCCAACGGCGATGGGGACTGCGTGGTGGAGTAATGAGTAGAGCCAAAGCAACGATCAGAGTGTAGGAGGACTGTTTAGCAAACAGTACCATCGAGAGTAGGCGTAGGATTCTGTTTTTCTTTTTTTGCAAATTTTTTTTTGGGGCGATGATGGACAGTTGACCTTCCAATAGAACATGGGATATTGGTTTCTGCGTCATCTTTATGTGACGCAAAATTCAATGCAATCGATTTGAAATTTTTAACACATAATCTGTACACTTTAGCAGGTAGCCCCGCCGAGATATCATCAACATTGTTGAAACTTTTGTTAACAATTATGTAAAGCTCGTAGTTTTTTGGCAGAATCGCAAAAGCATCACTTTTCAACTTCAAAAATCTGCCAAAAATCGAAAGATAGGAATTTCAACAAAAACTCTCCGAGACTACCTTATGACTAGACTACCTTAATAAACTTATAATCTTTCTAATGAATATCGATCAAATGACCCGTCATGTCGCTACGATGGGCACCGTAAAAAGTATCTTTGCGACGACACCCCTACCAAAATTTGATGCTACGGATTAATTTTTCAATGAATGTGGCTCAAAACAATACCAACAATTTTTCAAAAGTTGTAAATGAACATGCCATTTACTTGAAAAAATAAAAACGCCACAAAAAATTGTCAAAAACGGGCCTTTATGTTGGCCCGAAAAACGAGATTCGAAACAGTTTAAACAGTGTTTCTACACAACACTGGCAGTATTTCTATTGTAGAAAATAAGTAAAACAGGTCATCAACATTAGCGTCCTTTCCTGGAACCTACCTGGACACCGTTCACTAGACTTCACTTGATCAATTGTTCATAGTGATAGACAAAAGCGTTTAATCTGCATTTTAAGAGACCATTTCCTAATCATGTCACGACCGGACACTTTACGTCCCGCCAACGTGCCAACTGGATCCACCTTCAAATGAAGCCACGTAGCATTCCGGCAATTCCAGTGACCAGTGTCCACCACATGAAAGTAATTTATAGTTTATTGACCAACGGGTACGGTTCACCGCGTGATACTGCACGCGATACCAGCACGATAGCCCAAGGTACTGTCTTCCTCCCCACCACAATCCCACAATACATTCTCATCCGCCCAGGGGGAACAGCTCACCATTACCAGCTCAGCGAAGCAAGGATGAACAACCTGGCGACGCCGGAATTGCCGGCCATAAGGGGCGCACATTAAGCGCGACACGTCATCGTACGGTTTTTCCATTTCCGATCGTCGGAACGGTGGCGACTCTCGAATTCAGCCTCACACCAGTCGCTGTCCCTTCACTACGGCTTTGTGCAAACATTGCTGATCATAATTTCATGATATCATGCGAAAAGGGACTGGCCGCCTCCACCACAACGACCCCTTGGTGATGTTTGGCATCGTGGTGATGGTCAAACCATTGGTACCATTTCGGACATTTCGGAGGGCGCTAGGTGCTGGAGGATTGCGCCTTTCATCCATTTCCATTTCCATGGCGGAACCAACCAACGTGGTTTGGTGTGTCCTTGTCTACGAGTGGCTGTGGGTGTGCGTGTTTGAAGAGCAAATCCTATTACGTTTTAAATGCTTAAGCCAGCAGAATAAGAGAAAATGGAGCACCAGCATCCACCAGCAGGGGTTGGAGGTCCTTGGAGTTCTTGTGCTCCGTCCGTCATGGTGGTGCTTGTGACCTTGTTGGGATCTGGAACCTTGAGGGGGCTGGCTGGCTGGCTGGTCGGTGTAGGATGCTCAATTTTGGGTAATCTTCAAGGACTCTTCATTCTTTTCACCACCGCTCCCTCTCTCTCTCTCTCTTCCACTCTCTACGCTCTTTTCGTTGTCCTCGAGGTTCCTGCTTTTGTTATCTTCGCTTCCCCTCAAAAAGCAAGCAGAGCAAGGCATGTGCTTGAGTTTCATTGCTGCTGTTCCGCTTCGTTGCCAGTTGCCGCTCCTCGTAAGCGAATACCAGAGCACCCAAGGGGGTGGTGGAAGAGGGGTGGCCCCCGGAGGAGCGGTGCTGTCATTCGCTTGACCAAACCGATTACGGTCCTTTTTTGCTCCGGTTTTCCCTTTCTTTTCTGTGTGGAATGATCAAAATTTTATGCTAAATAAACAGAAGGATATTGAAAATGACCACCAATCCCCCGGGGTAATGCAAAGGGGGCGGTTGGAATGTCGAACGGACCTCCTGAGGGACCGGTTGACCATCGGACGAACGGGATAATCATAATGGACCGTCCTCCTCGCCCTCCGGAATGGATCCCCATTTACAGCGATGTAATGCCATCCGACTTTCGGTCGATTCGCTTTCTCGAGACTTTCGCTGTGTACTGCGAAGGAGATCGTCTGTCCGTGAGTGGCGCAGCGAGTCCTTGTTTCTCGAGTGGTGCTCCGTCGAGTGTTGTCGATTAACCACCAAAAGGTTCCGCCAACGGGCCAACGGGTCAGTAAATCAGAGTCCGGCTTTCAGCTTCGCGGTGCTGGCGGTTGATTTAATGACTTTCTCTGTTGTGGCAACGTCCCGAGGGGTAAGGTACAGGCCCGTGGCGTTGACATTGACAGTGAGGCCGTCAATGCGCTCCCTCTCCTCCTCTCCCGTTGCTCTGACAAGGACATTCGTTGTAATGACCAATTTCCTGATTTCCACGCTTTGGCATCCGGTTTCCGGCACTCCGTGTCCTGTGCCCTGTGTCTCATTAGCTCTGCGCTGAGCTGACGCGATGCCGACCATGGAGAAGGAGATCAGTGTTAATGTAGTTAGCATTCTCCATTCTCCACCGGAGAGCTATCGGATTATGATGACACTCACCGTCCACCACACCGTCGTCTGTCTGTCTGTCGCTTGGTCGCTTGGTCGTTTACCACATAAACTTGATGACGACGACGACGACGACACCGTACCTTCGCTGTCGTCCTGGCTGGCTGGCTGGCCATTTCAAGCCATTTCATTCATAATCTTCAAATTTATGATAATTGACCGTTTTTAAGCTCTTTTCGGCTTCATCGTCATCGCGAGACAGGCGCACCACCGCTTGCTGATGCTGTGCCACGATGATGAGACTCTTGGGGATCAGCAAACTGCCGACCGACTGTTCTCTTCGCCGTACTTGCTCGTCATCAAAAAAAAAAAGCGTTGTCGCGCGCTCAGACGATGCGCAACAATCGGAAGCGACTGTTAAATACTTAATGGCTGGCTGGCTGGCTGGCTGAAGCTGGCAACTTTTCGCTGACTCAGTTGCCTTTTTGGACAACCAAAAACCATAAGTTTCAAGTGGTAAACGAGCGCAAAAGGGGTTGCTCAAGTTTCGGGTGATTACAGCGCAAGTCATTATTTTGATTTCTTCGCCTTCGGGCCTTCGGAATAACCGGCTGTGAATGGCTTAGCATAAGCTTTCGAATGGTACTTCAAAACGATCTGATCTCCCTGGCGAAGGGAGGGAAGCCCATTATGGACGAATGTTGAATGTCGTTCAATCGGATTGTCAACTTTGTAGCCATCGAAGTGAACGATTTTAGATTCGTGTTTTGATACAGATTTTTGTTGTCAAAATAAATCCCCTTTTTTTTGGGGGGGGGGGGGGGGGTTTGCTTGAGCGAAACATCAAACGATACGACGCAACGAAGAAAGCAATACCGCAATTTGAGTTCTGTAATATCGGAGCAGGCGAATGAAATTGCCTTCACTGGCGAGTAAAAGGAGCAATTCGAAGGAAGGCAATTTCCTTCCGTTTTTTTTTGCTGCTCCATCTTGGACCAGTTGTCATTCGTTTTGACAGAAGATTGTTGCCGAGCAAGAGGAACGCCATAAACGTTACCAGACCGGCCGGTTGGAGCGGAACAGCCAGCGACACCAAGTCTGCCGGTCGCTCAAAGAACAGCAAACCGGCGAAAGGAGAAGCTCCAGCTTGGTCATCCGTGTGATTTGCTTTGTTTGTGTGCATGCGTATGTGTGCAGTTGTCGTATTTGCATCGATTATGAACAGGAGAAGAAGAGGGCGAAGCTCACAGCGCTCCTCACATCATCAATGCTCTCATCATGCCACGGGCAACATTGCGCTTACGTAATGAATTCTAAACATACCGACCGATTGCCGGACGATCGGACCAAACCATCCGGAAGACACACACCAGGCAACCCGAGGTCGTAAGCCGTCAGACGCATCCTTCGAAAGGTCGAATGGGAACCTTGCAATGGACCAAGCAGAGCACCAAGAAGGGCTTCTTCGCTTTTTGTTGTCCTGTCCTGTCCATCGGATTGACTTGTGTGTCGTCATCATTTATGCAGCAATATTTGCACAATCCCGGCAAATACTCGGACTCGGACTCGGAGTCGGGTTGCCTTTATCACTCCGTTCGCTCCTTCCATCGTTTTAACGATTCTCCCAAGAAAGGCGTGGGGTGGGTGTGTGTTCTGGAGGAGTCTGGAATGTTTGCACTGGTCTTGTCAAAACAAGTGTATGCTAATATTGAAGCCGCTCATGGTCAACACATAAGTCACTGTGCGAGTCCAGCGTGAGTTTGATGCGATGAAGTCATTGTCCTATCTCGATCCCGGCTCTTCGGCATCAACATTCATCAAACCAAGCAAGGGTCTTCCAAAGAAGGAAGCATTCTAAGCATTCTAGCGCGCGCCTGGATAGAATCACAAAAAGGACTCTCCATAAAGTGAGCGAACAAAACGAAACCACCGAAGCCGACAATTCGGCGAGAGAAAGATAAGAACTGCCCCAAAGATCCCGGGCCATCATCTCGCATCTACTACGGGTTCTGATATGGTTTTTCTCTTCTTCTTCTTTTTTTTCGACAAATGCATCTGATATGCCCATCTGAGCAGGAGGGGGATGAGGAAAAAACTTTACAGACAAAGCCAGACCATAAAGACACAATTTGTGCGAAAAATAAACGCCGGCTACTAAACCCCTGTTTTTGGCGGCCGGCAGACCGCAACCGGGTTTGACCAGGCGAAAGGGGAAAGAGAAAGGAAAGTTTTCCAAAGCGATTTGTTGTGCCAGTGCCGAGTCCGGTCCGGCATCTTGGGGTTAAGTTGATTTCGTGTTTTCACATCCTCTGCTGCTTTTTCGCATCTGCCATTCGTCCATTGGTCGTTGTGTGGCGCAGGTGAGCGTGAGGTTGGAAAGAAAGTTTGTACAATCAGTACTGTGGGAGGCACTGTAGCTAAGTCACCCAGTCATTGTTTAGTTTTCAAAGGCCTGTTGCGACTGATTTGGAAGTTGATAAGCAGCAGAGGCTACACGGTAGCAGTGAGTGGCTGGATCTGAGTAAATTTGTGATCGTAGCAGTCTTTGCTCTGTAATTCGTTTGCAGATGACATTTGAGTGACGTTTCCGTTGAGTCCTTGGGTTAATTTTAAAAGAAAAAAAATATTCAAATTGATTTTAATTTTTTTTTTAGATAACTTTTAATATTTGAAATTCAAAGACGTAACCAATCGAGTCAAGTGATACGTAGCTTATAAAGTATAATTGATTGGAGTATTGCAAATTAAATCTGAGCATGTAACTAAACAAATTCAAATGAAATAATTAAGCTAAATGATTGTAGGAGGATAAATAAGAAATAATCATAATAAAAGCTAATAAAAACCCTGTCTAGACATAAAGAAAAATCATATATTAGAGTCTACATCGTAAGTTATAACAGTAATTAGTATAATAGGGAGTTTGAGTAAACTAAGTTATTTTCTAATTTTGCTTAAATTAGTTTTAAACTCTTTACATGTGGATTTATTTACGGGAATAATTTTCTCTCCACTTCAATGTACAAAAACTTGCGAACAAAATTTAAAAAAATGATCCAACAAACGTAAATCCCTCGACAGGATAACGGCACTCCACCTGTCCCTCATTCTACTCAAACCGCTTATCTGCGTTCAGGGCTCATGGGGATCCATAACTGACGTAAAATACACTTCAAACCGTTAACCTCTCCCCTCTCTTCTCCTCGCACAAACACACCTTCAAGCGAAGTGATACTTTAATAATCATAAAACGCGCCTCGCTGCCTGCGACGAGGAAGCAACCAACAACAAGAGAGAGAAAGAGTAAAAAAATACAACCTGGAGCCCATGGATTCGAATGGCGTAAACGAAACGAAACGGAAAGGGGCTGGAAAGTAATGAGGGCCTCATTTTCGTTTCACTCCACCGGCTCCGGGCTCGGGCGCCATCAACTGGAAAGTGACGGGATTTAATGAAGAGGATGAAAGCCACTCGACACTCCACGTCCACGCGAAAACCGGGCGATATCTCCTCGAGGCCAATTGCAACTCGTAGCGCCAACGCCACGGCTGGTGAGCTGATAAAAATACATCACAGCACGGGAAGCGACACACATGAAATCCTGGTGAGAAAAAAAAACTCCAGGAAAAAGCTCTATCAAAAAGTCTTCCAACGTTACCTGTGTGCCCGTACGAGTGTGTGCTTGGAAGGGTTACAGCCGGTGGATGGTGATGATAAAAGTATCTCGGTGCCACCTCCTCTTCTCTGTCATCCTTCCCCTAAAAAACCCCAAAAGGTGTCAGCGAGTGATTGCCATCAGTGCGCGAAAGAGAAACCGAGTCCGAGAATGCTCACCACGCACGGCGGAAGGATGTGAGTCCTGGAGACTGGTTTGCCGGTCCTGCCGAACGCTGATGATAAGCCGACGCGACGACACCCTCGGATTGCCCTAGGAAGGATGCGAAGAAATAGCTTCCAGCCTGGGATGTGCCCGTGATGGTTTGTTGCCAGCGACACACAGGCGAGATCATCACACCCAGTGAAGCCACCATAAGCTCAGAACCCTCGCCACTGCTTGCCTAGGAAGTCCCTGCACAATATAGACCCCGCCGGGGAACCGGCCTCCGATTACCGTTAACTGTCAGCGTAGATAAGCCGAGCACAGAGCGTCGTCGAGAAGTCGTCGAGAGCGCACGGGCACGGTTTCCAACTCCACAAGCATGCAAAAGTGTGCAACTGTGGCCCTCCCTTGTGTGTTTGGTGTAAGGAAAATCGTAGCTTCAAGGAGCACACGTTGTGCGCCAAAGTTCTCGCCAGGAAGCGGACGAGGAAGTTGTCACCAAATGATGTAGCGTTGCGTTCGCTAATTTCAGCCAAAAAGGATTCCAAGACATGCAGCAGCAGCAGCAGCAGCGGTGGCATTAGCCTGGAAGGAGTCGCCTGGCGCACTACACATGGCCGTGTCAACGGAAAGGCAAACTTTTGCCAATCGGAACTGTAGTGCTGGTGGTGCTGTGGCTGGCAGCCGGCAGTGAAAAGGTTTTTGGGAGATGTAGAGAAGAAGCGAAACCAAGCGAAGACGTTGCCGGGGACAGATACTTGTGATTGCAAACACATAATGCAATGCCACAGGGACGCACTGGGGCCCCGAGAAGTACCATCTTCTGTTGCTGTTGCTGTGGATGGTATGGACGGCTTGGCAAGGATGGTTGCTTTCAAGGAAAGCTCCATAACCATACCAAGACACACCAAGTCGCTTAGCATTGCAATATGTGGAGCCGTGTGTGCGTCTACTGTGTGTACTTAACATGTGACCTCATTCGGTAGCTCACAGAAGTGGCATCGATTCGCTTTGCGATGCACCAGCGGAGCGGACCGGGATCCGGCGGAAACTGGACCGCGAACGGCTTCATTGTGAGGCCCTCTCCTGGAAGGCCACAACTGAAATGGATATTGCACAACGCACACCACAACACGAGACTCGGTTCTTTGAGAAGTACGCGAGAATGCACTAGCAACCGCCGGTTCACGGGAACCGGAACTGCCGCTCATGCTGCTCACCCTTCCCGGCTATGATTGATAGAAATAGATAACGGAGGGACAGACAGGATGGGGACGCGTTAGTGGAAAAGTTTCTTCATTTTTATGGTGAATCGTAATGGAATAACACCAACGTCATCGTCTCGCACTCGCACTACGGTGTCTTTTTGGGATGAGGAGCTAGCTGCTCTGAGATAACAACTTTGCGATGCCGTCTTCCGGTTCCGGTGGCCCGGTCCTTGTTGTTTGGGTGCGGTTTTCGCGGTCATCAAGATAACTGCGAAGTTGTGGTCAACCGGTGGTAACCTGGTGTTGATCCTCGAGCACGAGCTTAGGAATTGCATTGTGCTTGTCGATGCGCGGTTGTTGATTAGTGAAGACATGCATGAGACATTTTAAAGAGTTGTTTGATTAACTGATTGACAGAGAGGATAGTCCTTCAAAGGTTCGTGTTTACATTGAAGGCACTTTATTGCTTGATGTCATCGTTAATGAAATTGTTGAAATGCAAACAGGCATTCATCAAAAGGAAGCTCCTTTCGTGCCGACCCAAGTCCTTGGTCAAGTGATCAATTCAATTACACTAATAGAATTCCTATTCTAGGCAAGGCACTCATATCGCATATCGATCTCCAGCTGTGCTGAAGTGGTTTGCTTTTTATCGTAGACCAAGGACATGTGTCAACCTCATGCAGGGTTAGTCTGCTGCACGACAATAGTTATCAAAAACAGTAACGACAACACATAAATCGTTTTTTCGCTGCTTCTAAGAACCGGCATAAGTTTTGGGTATGAAATGTATTAATAGCAACACGCTTGAATTCTGACATTAGTATCGGAGGTCTGACATTAATGTTGAGGATACTCGAGTCGATTTATTTGAGCTTCATACTCTTTGTGTTGTATTAAAATGATTCTTGTCAATCATTATCTCACCTTTTCATTGGCAGCAAAATTTCCTCTTATTCAAGAGTAGCCGAGGGCACACAAAACACGAATCAAAAGCCCATTAAACGGAAAAACTCATAAAAGGCCCTTTCACTGCCTCGCCGACAATGCATTCCAGCTTCCAGCCAGCTCTGGTTTCATTCCCCAGTAGCAAACACGTTAATGATCGATAACGTTTGCACCGATAATGCTACAATGGGAGTCAGGAGCGTGTTAATGCGCACACTACACCCCTACCGACACAAGCATCAACCTCGATATCGATAAGCTCCACAAACAGTAGATTCCATCATTCACCAATAGGGAGACAGGCAGGAAGCCGTTGCCCGGTGGTCTGATCACATGATTTTCCATCGGGCATTTGCGAAAGCTTTTAGTTTCCCATCCAATTAATTATGTGCGCCCTTCCGCACCCACCCATACACACTCACGAGTGTAAATAACCACACAATGTAGTTCCGAACTCCGGTGCAACTACTTTGCACGCTCGGACCCACCAATAACCGAAAACCGAACAGAATTACCATTTGAGTTTCGGTTATTTTTTTTTTTGAGAGAGGTGGGAGGGGGGGGGGGAAATCGAGGCAAAATCCTGCACTCCGGTATGCTAAGTGGAACCAACCCGAAACCATAAAGCTACCAACTTCCGCCTAGCACACACCTGACGTGTTGTACAGGAGTGGATTAAATTTTCCACGAATTTTCCATCCGGTCCGCATCCCATCCCATCCGGTGATCACTGAGCTGAGTACCACGTCCGAACGATGCATTACTGAGGAGTTCGGAGAGGGCTGAGCATTGGTTTTTCCAACTTTTCCCATCGCCATGAAAAGCCAACTTCAAGGTGCATCATGCACCTCTCCTCTTTCTCTCCGCGCACTCCAGATGACTGATGCGCTCCATTAGACCTGATGTACTGATGTGGAGCGGGCGAAATGGCGAAAAGATCAACACCAATCAATGGCCGGGAAGGATGGGAGACTCGGTTAGATGTTGTGCAAGAGCCAGCACGTAACTATGCCCGACTGTTGTGAGGTTGTGGCAGTGGCTCTAGCGCTGGCTTTCGAGGAACATCAAATCAAAGTTTTGGAATAAATTATTTACGCTCTTTGTGAGTAGAACTTGTGCCCGTGTTCTCGGCGCGCATGTATGTGTGCCCGGTATTTGGTGCAACAACACTCCTTGTGTTAAATTGATTTTTTCCTCCAACTTTCTCGATTCCGAGAATTTGCTGATGGAGGTGTATGATGTACTGGAAGAAGCTTCGATGTACTCTAAGCTCATTCCATCCGTAGCCCCTACTTCCAGGGATGACGTTTTCCTCCGAAATTCGAACTCCAAGGATGCATGGACCAAGCATCACTAGACAACATTCACTTAGCAGTCTCGCTCCAAGTTGATATCCGAAAAAGGGAAAACTTCTCTTGGAAAATCAGTGACCTGTAACAGAGGAATAAGAAGGAATAATACGGCGAGAAGCACTGGTACGCTGCGACGACGATAATTTTTCGCTTCCAAGCAATATAAAAGACTTTAAAGGGATCAGGGCGGGATATGCGGCCATATCCTCCATTAGTCTTCCGACGGGAGTCCAACTCTCGCCGCTACCGATGCTAATGCTATGCTAATGTAAGCCGGTCCTTTCCAAGCCACCACAAAACGACGACCAGAGCACCGACCGGCGTCGTCCTCGTCGTAAATTAACATTCGCCGTCTCCCAGGAGAAGTTCAGTAGCAAATGGTCGCCACAGTCGGGGACAGTCGGGTGCAGTCTAATTACAATCCAGCACGTCTAACCGCACTCTCTCGCTCTCTCTCTCCCTCTCTACTTGCAGTGTTATCCTACAAAGTCACAACCATCGGCACCACCACAACCACAGCAGCAGTCGCAGCAACAGCAGCAGCAGCAGCAGGTGACAGCAACAGGAAGCACGGGAACGGGCAAACCAGCATCGACACCGTACCGCAGCGAGTATGAACTGTCCGGTTCGTACGTTTCGCTCGAGTGTCCCTCACCCCCGGGACCACCGGCCTGTGGACCGGACGGCCGTCGTGGTGATCCACAGGCCCGGCTAGCGAACTATCTCCGGACGCTCTACACCGAGCTGGCCCTCAAAGAGCCGGTCCTACCGAGCTGGGTCCACCCGGTCGCTCCGGGGGCACTCTGTCCGGCCCGGCTCGAACCGGAACTGCGCCTACACATACACTCGCACGGTCTGAACGAAGCGATCGGTGTCGATCAGATCCTAACACCGGTACAAACCAAAGACGGACCGTTCCTGGAGGCACCACGGCGCGTACTGATCGAGTGTCCACCGTGGGTAACGCGCAGTGCACTGGCCCTCCGGCTTCTGCACGGTTGGAGCCGTGAACCACCGTGGCCACCGCGGGGCCAACCCGTCGCCCTGGCCCTCTTCGTACCGTTGGCCGAACTGTCGAGCAAGGGAACGTTGGCTGGCTTCATCGGGAAGGAACTGCTCCCGCGTGGTCCACCGAACCCTTTCGCCAGTGGATTCGGAGGGTTCAATGCGGCCTGGAGTTCGCTCGAAGCGCTCAAGGGCAAACTGCTGATCGTGCTGGATGGGTACGATGTGCAGTGTAAGTCCCGGAAGTCGAAAAACCTCCCGAAAGATGTGATCGATCTGCTCGAAGGACGCCTCTTCCCGGAAGCGCGCGTTGTTCTGATCAGCGTAACGGCTTCGTGCGGGGAGCTGCTTCCGTTGATGCAACGTCACATCACCCTCGAGGGGCTAGTGTGGGGCCGTTCCGTATCACTGCTCGGTGGTGGGCAATGGGGTGCACCGACACGGCTCATCGACACCGTTCAATCCTGTCGGCATCTTCGGAACGTTGCGCGAACCACACTCGGTTGTCTGGCGATAGCGGCCATCTACGAGTCAACGGCCGGTGAACTACCGACGGATGAGCTGGAAGTGATGGCGGCACTGTTTAATTGCGTCGCACCGAACGCAACCCACACGCAGCTCACCGAACTCGGTCGGCTCGCTCTGTTCTGTCTGAAGACGAAGCGTTCGACGGTGACGTCAGCGGAGTTGAAGATGTACTGCTCCTCACCCGAATCCAGCATCCTCGGGTGTCTCGACCGGGCGCAGCTCTTTGGACGGACGGCACGCCGAAAGTCGGTCGATTACTGTTACACCATCATCTGCCCAGGGTTGGCCGAGTTCCTGGCAGCGAATTACATCGTTTCGTTGGCAAACAGGCCCGGTCTGCTAGCTGCCGAAATCGCTGGTCTCGCCGTTGGTGACGAGGTTGAACCGGAGATCCTGAAAGTGTTGAACTTTGCCATGGCACTGCTCGGTGCCCGGGCACATCTCCTTCTTTCGAAGCTCACACCACTGTGGCTCAGTCCACAGACCATCTTCTCGCTAGCGCTGGCTGGCGGTGAAACCGAGGCCAACCTAACGGCCCTGTGCGAGATGCTGGGCATCTCCAAATCCCCCCCAGTACCACCGCTCGAAGCAAAACCCGTCTGGGTGTCGATAAAATCGACCCTAGCCGAACTGCAGGGCTGGGGACTCGCCTTCAAGAGCCCCACCTGTACGCTCAAGAACCTCGAGCTGGTGTACCAGATGGAGAAGAATCTGCTGCTGGAATCGCGCAACGTTATGGACATCTTCCTCGATGCACTGTCCAAAAACGAGAGCGTCACGACGCTCCGCATCACATCGCTGATCGAGAACGAGATCCGTGACTCGGACATCAACTACCTAGCGAGCTGCATCTCGAAGGCGCTACTGAAACCACGGCTCGAGAGTTTCGAACTCGTGCTGACGTTACTCGAGGAGGATCCACCGATACTGAAGCTACAGTCCGTGGTGACGGCCCTCTGCAGGACGATGCCCCGGCAACCGAAGCTTAGTAACCTGTCGCTCGACCTGGGACTCTGCACATCGCAACTCGTTCAAATCTGTGCCACACTCGAAAAGTGTCCACACGTAACGCGCCTCTCGTTGCCACATTTGCGCTGCGAGCGTGGTGCCGTTGGTGCGTTGGCCGCGTTGCTTGCCGTGAGGCCACTCTCCTACCTGGGACTCCCTTCGAGCTGGGGTGCCCGAGATGATCCACCGTCGTCGAGCGGGGTCAGTATGGGATCCGGTTCGGGCAGTAGTTCCGGTAACTCGGGGTTGATCAAACAATCGTCCCTTACCGGTGCACCATCACCGCGGTCATATCCGGCCGGTATATTCTCCTCGCTACCACGCGGTGTCCTCAACTCCACGTCGAACCTTGGCCGATCGGCTACGTTGCCACGGCAACCGATGGAAGGTCCACCGGATAAGCGAAGCACGGATTCCGTCATCTCGCGCACCTGGTATCCAACGCCGGCCTGCGATGGTGGACCACATAATTCCGGCACGCTCCATGAACTGCTGCTGGCCGCACGTGACACCTACTCACGGCTTCATGGGCTCGATCTGAGCAAAGCTCAGCTATCACTCGAAGACTCGATGTGTCTCGGTGAAACGGTGCGCGTGTCGACGACGTTGCACTCGATCAAACTCGAGGGTGCATCACGGTTGAGCGAGATCCTACCGACTGTGCTGGGGGCCAGCGAATCACCGTGTCTGCAGATGATGAGTCTTGGTTCGCCCAGGATTGCGCTGGAAGATGCGGCCGTTGGGATGTCGGCCCGTGCGTTGGGCAGCTGCATCACCCTTCGGTTGCTCAGTCTGGACGGTTGGAGCTTCCGGATAGAGAACGTCGGTACGTTGGCTTCGGTGCGTGGTTTCCTTTCGCTCACCAGTGTCCGGGAGCTTGGGCTCAACAACTGTCGGTTCAATATGCCAATGTTCCGGTCGGACGTACCGGTCCAGTCCGGTGCGTACGAGTGCCGGTCGGTCGTCAATCTGAAGCTAGCCGGTGCACAGGTAAGCCCGGGGTGTTCTTCCGTTCGTTTGGAGCAGCTTGAATGACGCTGTTTGTCGGCTTCTTGTTGCAGATCATCTTCTCCGATCATCTGTCGATGAAGGGACCCCACATGCTGCCCTATCTGGTCGGGTTCGTCAATCTACGTGAGCTCGATCTGTCGGCTCCTTCGCGGACTGGTTTCGGTAGCACGACTTCGACGCCACTCATACTCTCTGACAAGGATATTGTTGGCTTCTTCCACACGCTGAACAACCACTTTAGGTATGGTCAACAGCCTGATAGAAAAGATCTATAGCTAATAATGCCACTCGTTCTCACTTCTTGCAGTCACCTGAACACGCTGAAGATGTGTAACTGGATCATCCACCTGGACGACGCGGCCAAGACGCTGAAATCCGTCGCCAAGCTGCTCAAATCCAGTCCACTCAGTCACCTGAAGCTGGACAATGTGGTGGCGATGGATCGACCGAAGAAGCAGCGGATCGAGCCTCAGTTTATGCACGCGTTCCTCGCCAATCTGCCACTGCTGCGATGGTTCGGCATTACGCTGCACGGTATGAACGAGGATCAGATCACGAGCCTCGGTAACTACTGTGGTGATATGCGCGGTATGGAGATCGATGTGCGGTAAGTAGTGGACGAGAGATGTAGTTTAGTAGTTGAAATTCTAGGTTTTTTTGACCGTTTAAATTTCTATTAAAAACCCCTATAACTATGAAAAAACGCAAAAAAAAATTAACGGGTTACCTGGCGCCTCCATCATGGAGTTTCGGAGCTACATCGTTTCTTTTTTCCGGCTCGGTGACCATTTTGCCTTTACCTCTCTGGCCAACTTAAAAAAAAGAAGTAAATTTAATAAAGCGGTGCATCTCCGAATTATGTGCTGAAACGGCCCGCGGAATGGTCGATACTTTCATCTGCTGTCCGCATGCTAATATTTGTTTGAGACTACTGCTTTATCACTGTGGCCAATAAACAGATTCTCAAGAGCTTCAAGACGCGACACACATATGTCACCAACAGTAGATAACAACAACCCATTCAGGATGAGTTTATTGACATTTTCCACTTGACATATGAGCCGCGATGTACGGTGGCAACAGAATGGTATCCTTCCTCTACTAAGCAGGATGGAAAGACATGCTAAAGCTCTTCTTTACGGTCACCAAAAGAAAAAGTAGCTTCGAAAGCATAAGACGGGCACTCAATTCTCGATTTTCAATTCCCCACATTTTCCCCGTCCACCGTCCACAGATTGTCGGATTCATCGATCGAGAATGCGCGGCTGATGACGAGCAGCCTCGGCATGGACGGCAAGTACGACATCCGCGTATCAACGTTCGGCACCTCCAACAGCATCCTGATCCACATCGAGAAAACTTCGACGAAAAGTTTATCCCGTAAATAATAACCGACAGGCAGGCAGGCACTCCGGGCCCCCGGGTAAGGATTAGTGACGAAGCGGATGGGTTGGCAAATGCCATCGGGCACCATATCGAGATGCGAACCGAGAGCAGCGACCGTGAGAACGGCCAAAAGATTAGAGGACAGTCACAGTTCGAGATGAAAGTCACAGAAGTGTGAGATGAAAGTTACGAGTCACGAGGCGGATTATCGGTGTAAGTAAAGCGAAACTGGTGGACGCGGACACGCAACATTCTAGGCATTAGGGGCTGGGCTTGGCAGGCATCATAGAAGATGTGCCACCCAATTCGTTTTCACGCAAATACTCTGTGTTTCGAACAATCTATCCACCACTTCCACTTGGCGCCCGCGCACCTGCTGTTCCTTGAGAGTTTGCCAGGCTTGGCGAAACACGGAAAAAGGGGTTTTTTCTGTGCACAAGGACACACACAAAGCGAAACGCAAAAGTACAAACGCGTTGCGGGGTGTTGCATTATATTGCAACCGATATTGCATGTGCTGCGACCTTATTTGCTTTTGGCAGCTTTTTGGTGCATTATCCTGCGGCACTGCGTGTCCTGTGCGTGCCGTTATCCTCCATATCATGTGTGCAGCGTGTGCCGCTGGCAGGGCAAAATTAAATTTGATTTTTTTTCGGCGCGTTTTTCTTTTGTTTTTTTGTTGCCAGCAGCTCACGCGCCTCGAAGCAGACGACGGAGTTGTGAAGCGGAGTAATTAAAAAACTGTTTTCCCGCGAACGCGACGAACACGGTTTGATGTTTGGTGATGGATTTTATTAAAAGTTTTTAATAATCGAAATTTCGCAGAACCACCACATGAAATGGCGACCAATTCGCTTAACCCCTGACCCTTGGTGCTTGGTGAGACCTTGGGAGGGAGGTCGATTGTTGCTAAGATGCGTTGTTATGTAGATTACCGTTGCTAGAGAGAAGGATGAAGCGCTGCTCAAATGGCATGCAGTACAGCTTTTGGGGATGTATAGAAAGGAAAAAAAATCGTTTGAAAAAATAAAACAACGGAAGGTTCC
>NC_064877.1:6947500-6960000 GCF_943734665.1 Anopheles aquasalis
CATTGTTAGGGTTTTGGGTAGCCTTGAAATTTTCGTAGAATACTGTCAAGTGCCATTCTTCTGTCCTGTCTATTAGCTTAAGATTGATTGTTTTTTTACAGAAATCCTTTAGCTGCTTTCAGTTCATGTTCAACTTTCGTTCCCTTCGGGTGGAAAAACGAAGAAACGATTGTATGAATCGAATACGATCATTTCACGTTTTGTTTCCGCTGATTGTTGGTGTTCGCGCGCACTGTACGT
This sequence comes from Anopheles aquasalis, assembly GCF_943734665.1. Taxonomy (NCBI): domain Eukaryota; kingdom Metazoa; phylum Arthropoda; class Insecta; order Diptera; family Culicidae; genus Anopheles; species Anopheles aquasalis. The sequence goes on from NC_064877.1 coordinate 6,947,741, forward strand.
GCTACTTCAGAACGATACCGTACTTGACGATCTTCAATATAATCACAATCCCACATAGGATGATTGGCCGAAAAGGCTAACCGATTTTCTGATGCGTCAATAAGCTTTCGCTTCCCTGCCTCTTTGGTGAACCCTTTGCTCTTTGGTTTCTCCTTGAACGAAATGCATTGCTTCATCATTGCTTGAGAGACAGTGCCCCCGCCCCGTACTGATAGGTGCCGGATCCCTAAACAGAACTGATTTGGTGCTCAAGCTACTACAGCGCACACGCCACTGTTTAGGGGTTCAGGATTTGAGTTCTTTCGGATGGTTCGTTTTAAGATCTTCTTTCGACCCTCTTTTACTATCCTTTTTCTTCTCTCTCCCTCTCTTTCTCTCTTTCTCTTCTCTTTTTCTCTCTCTCTCTCTCTCTCTCTCTTCCTCTTTTGTTTATTTAAACTTTTTAAAATAATGGACCGCGTGTTTGTATCATCCGGTATCGCGTCGGTGAGTGGGTATCGCTTCAATTGGAAAATAACGAAACAATTTACCAACGCAACCTTAATCGTTGTGCTCAAACCAAACACTACACACGATTCATACGCCTTCCTTCGATAGGATTTGAACGAAAATCTTAACTGATAACTGACGGATGATGTTCGCCGTACGTAGTTGTTTGGTAGTTGCCCATTCCGCTTAATAAGATTGTGATGCTTGATACCTTCTTTGAGCTCGTTTCGCTTCGTTTTTTTTAATCATTGCTCTGAACTATTTCTCATCGTTGGTGCAATGCTTACCTTACCACTAGCTAGTGGCTTATCTCATTCGTATTTTATCAATGTAGCTCCTCGCTCTCGGAAAATATCCTTTATGCTTTGGTGCTTCGGTGCTGTCGTTCAGCCGGAAGTGTCCTCCGATTTCTGATTCGCATTGACATGGTGCAATACCGCCAGCATCGCCGCACAAATGGTTTTTCAAATTTCGTTTCTTCTCGTTTCGTTCTTTTCTAATCCTCGCATCGCTTCCCTTCTTCATCGCCATCAACGCAACCACACAATGCGCCACAGCAAAAGGAACTGGAGTGCTAAAAGGGCAGCCGCGACTGCTCTCCGGTGCTCAAGTGCACACAACACAAACAGGCGTCGACAGCCGATAGCTTTCTCCTTCTCCGAATGATTCCCACTGCTTCACCTGAGGGGGGCTGTTCATTGTAGCTTTTTTCCCATTGGCACATTTCGGGTGGAGTGCATTTGGTGCGTCACCATCACGGGATGCGTGTTCGGTGTGTTTCCTTCTCCAGCTTAGGTATCGGTACAGTTTCCCCCTCCCCGGGTATCCCGGCAGCGTGCAAGGGCAATGGCGGCTGCAGAGCTGTAAATATGCAAAATGGTTTGGATCCAAAACGGTGTGTCTCTTAATACCTTCTGTTTCTATCCGTTCGGAGTTCAGTATCGTTCTTGTTCCAAGTTCGTTATTTGTTTTTCCGTCTTCAACTCACCCGATTGTAGATGTACCTCATCTCTCGGGGACAGACACTTTGTTTGTAAGTAGCTTCTATTATCCTTAATGTTCGTTCTTTTGTGACCTACTTTGGATCATGTTAAATGCTTTTGAACGTTTTCCTTCACATTCGGTTCATCCCTTTTTATTAAAATATTTACCAAATGCTTTATCCAGTGGGATGCGGTGGCATACTTTCTCATGCACACATAAGTGGGATGCGAAAAAGTGAGAAACTTACTCAATATCCTCTTCCCAACATTTGTCTTACAGGTTCTAGATGAGGACGATTATTTTTTGATTTATTAAACTCTAACCGACCCAACAAGCCAGACATGACCACGTCTAATAAGGACACTATCATTGCCCTCCCACTGTCCCCGTCCCTGCCCCTGAGACACCTTCAGACACACCTCCATCCCTATTCACCAAAAGCGAGAGGATTTCTTTTTTATCTTGACGTCCTGTTTTTTGTTGTTGTTTTTTTTTTAAAGACTCCTTAAGATAAAAATGAGGGGAAATAGTCTACGGCTACGGTTTAGGTAGTAACATAAGCCACATAAGTCGACTTCCAAAAGACAGAACAGAAGCGACGTCGATACTGATCGCGATAACACTGTCGTAGCGCGATCGTATTTATATTTAAACGAAACAAAAATGAAATGAACCCCATAAAACACACAGACACACACATGTAAAACACGAAATTTTATCCATTTATACATTTAGAGACATACTGCGTAATGCTTAGAAAAAATATATACCCACAAACACAACACCTCCTCTTCTCTCTTGTTCGTTTTTGCCTTCGTCGAGGTGGATGCGCTTCCACGTTCGGTGAGAACCGTCTTGCGGGATGGGTGGGACGTTTTTTTTTTTTTTGGTTTGTGATTTCTCCACCTTTTCCTATTGCACCTCGTCCCAGCCCAGTGTTGCCGTTTTCTCCTTTCTTTATCTCCTTGGTTTCTCCTTTGTTTGAATCTATCTACCTATGTATTGTGTTTAGTAATTTTCCTTATTTTTTCCGTGAATTATTCTAAGGTTCATTTTATCTAATAAGCATTTCTTTGCACCCTTGCCGATGAATTGCATGAAAGAAGAATCATTTAATCGAATGCGAGAGTTAAATTTGCATGGTCGTGTGTTTGGTTGTTCGTTGTAACTGTGGACCTACGGTACTTTGAATAATAGGACGGATCGAGTGAGCGATCGGTTCGATCCATCTGTACTACATCAAGCAGAGTTCGCTAATGGGATGCTAGCCAGTGTGCACCTAGTGGTCAAAAGACAATAAGGTTTGGATAACACTCTTTACTCCTCTCCATTGTAGATATTCCGCTATCCTCACCAGCGCGTGCTCATGTACGGCATTCATATTCTTCTGTCTGCAACATTAAAAGTCCCTCTTTCCCTTCTCCTCTACTGTAATCCTTTACCCAACCCTGCTGTACATTACGGAGCATGTGGATCGGAGTAAATTGTCTGAAACGTAAAGGCGTGGTGTGTATGTGTGTGATTTGGTGATCTATCTATCTCTATCGGTCTATTCTGTTATATCTCTATTCTCACTCTAATGTCTTCAAACGTCTCTTCGACCATTTGTGAAAATTGACCATCTGAACCAACCCAAACAAAAACCCAAACGTTCGTTCGGCAACAACAGTTTAACGGATTTCATAGCACGATGGGCTCTGTATAAAACGCGCGGTCGGTCTAAGGCAAAGTACAAACGGAACGAAAACAACGCTACCCTCTACGCCTATACTGCTCACTAGAACCACACTCAACAACTTTTCGAATGGTCTAAAGCGATGAAACAAAACCACGCCTAAAACATAGCCACGGCACTGTGTACATTGTATTTTCATGTTTTGCCTAGGACGAAGCGGCGGATGGAGCCTTAAGAGATATTGGACTGCTCTGAGCACATGCACGATCCAGCGACGAACCCGTTCCTTTCACCAACAATCTCTCTTAAAACCCTCTATTGGTTTTTCCTTCCTTTTTCACCTCTTACCGCCCTAACTCCCACAAAACTACTCCCGTAGTCCTGCGGTTTAGCCGATCCAACAAACCCCTTTGCGCACTCCTGATTTAGATAGAATGAATTCCGCCCGTGGGGTAGCTGATATTGATATATCGCTTCCCACACGATGTGCCATTTTTTTAGTTCAAATTATTGTAGCATACTGGTGAAACGGACTGTTTATATTTGGTTACCAACTGCCGCACTCTTTACTGTCTTTGCTTCCAATCTTTTCTTCTCTATATTGCTGCTGATGTGTAGAGCAGAGTGTTTTTATTGAACAATAAACTAGCCAGCCTTCGAGTAGGAAGACTGTACCATACAATTAATCATTAGAAACGAAACTAACTAACAGAAATGTGTGCATCAGATACAACGATTATAGAGACAACTACCAAAAGCGGCTGGCCTAGCCTAGATCATATTGTATAGTTACCAAGGTAATAAGTTCCGGCACTTGATATCGGTTCTGGATCTGGATTCTCCGTGACATTTCCCACTTCTTTTTCTACCACTCTGATACTACCGTGGTTTGTTTCTTGCTCTATTCACACTGCACAACTTTAATGTGATGAACGTGAGCGAGAGCAAACTTTCCTTTTCGTCATTTCATTCTACAACATTCTTCTGTTCCTTCTACTGACACTCTAACCGCAACTCAAAATCCCCCAAAATGCTAAAAGAACAAAACGCAACCAACAAAGGTACGTAATTTATGTCTGTCTGTCTGTCTGTCTGTCTAACTCTGTGTGAACCGAGGCCTTGTTTATCCGTTTTGCGTTGATCCGTGTTTTCTATATGCATTGTGTTTGCTTGTTAACGTTCCAATGTGTGAAACCATTCTAATCGATTAGCTAAACGCAAGCACAACCAAACATGTGCAGCAACTAACTAACTATGTCCAAATGGCACTTTACGTGTGCCCTGTACCAGATGCAGGTGCGTGCACATTTTGCACTCACTCCCTCTCTCTCTCTTTCTCTCTGTTTCTTGTTTTAACTATTTTTTACTAGTTTGTATACGTTAGCTAAACTAAAAACCTCTTTTTCACGGCTTTCCTTTTTGCTTCGATAGTCCTTCAATAGCTGAATAACCCAGTCTTTGTCTTCTTTTTCATATGAGCCTTTTGCATTGCACCGCACGTACGTCACTTTAAGAATCTCAATGATTTTGCATTAGTTTTGTGTCCTAATTTTGCATTTTCCCTTTTCTAACCAATCTCTTTACCTACGCTAGTTTAAACATTCTTTTTTTGTTTTTGTTTTTTGTTGGTGCTACTATCGATAAATATAAACATTTTTCTTTTGCTCAACAAAAGCTCAGCAAATACCGTGCAACCGCCCCGAAGGAAACATCCTTTGAGAAGGAATGCCAAAAAAACAAGATTACCATTCGTTAGAACATGAATCTATTCTTCTTCTTTTTGTCGTTTTGCTCTGTAGCCTTAAGTTGCGTGCGCCATTGATGGTTTCATTTTCTTTCCACTCTAGGATGAAACACCACAAGGATTCTTCGAAGACCATGGGCTCGGATAGACGGTAGCCAGTGGCGATGGTGGTGGTGTTGGAACCAGACGCACGTTTTTGCTAGCCAAAGCTCACAACGAATTATGAACAGTGACTCGATTCCATTTGCATTAGCTTCCATGGGTTTAGTTTATTAGGTTTCTTTGCAATCATTTCACTTCGTTTCTCATTCAACATTCTGTGTTAGGTCGGTCTTACATTGGAACCTAAGACGATTCCATTTGCATTTCCCTTTTCTGATGTTTTGGTTGTAAATCGATTAAAGACAACATATCAATTCGCTGGCATCAAGCATACACGCGATGCCACGTGTTATTACAGGCTGTCCTGCGCGATTATCTTTCCCGATCAGTTCTGAGTTTACTCACGTGCGAAACGTTTGGCCAAAGCATGATCATCCCATGAGGCGGCAGAGATAAATATTGTACCCCGTTAATGAGCTTTTCACGCATCCTGCGCGAGTCTGTTTGTAAACAAGCGCGATGAACGACGATACCGCATTTAGACCACTCACATCAAACATACGCAAAACTTGTACTTAATGTGTAAGATATTCTGCCAACATCTTCATTCCATCTCAAGCCTATGAGCAAGGTGGTCAGCGGCTACGTACCGCTCCGTAGGGGCGTTGTAAACAATCGATGACATACGGTGAGGGATCACCGTGCACGATATATCGGATCACTGATCGATCAATCGAAACGATCAAGGGAAAGGGAAATGGATCCCTTCACAGCGTAGCATTTATTTAGTGTAGCATAGCAGTCTAGGCTCCATTGGTAAAGATATTAGCGTATGTAAGACCATATTTCTGATATAATTACCGAACAAAAACAATATAAATGATTTCTAATAAAATTAGAAGATAACCTCAGATAACGAAGTTCTCCGAGTGCGCGCAGTTTTGTAATCAATATCCGAAAATATCCTTTATTGAATCGACCACCGGTGAGTCTGGCTCAACGACACAATCGCGCCCCATACCGACGATCAAGGAAGGCGTGGATATCATAAATGGACATAGTGAGCTATGGACATTCTTTGCACCGGTGTTCTCCAACAGGTAAGAAGAATGTTACCTCGCGAATCTGTTGAAATTATCTTTCCTTTCCTGTTCCGAAACGAATTTCAAATTCAAACGGAATCACCACTGAGCCGAGAGTGAAACGGCAGCGAATTCCGCGCGAGGGGCTGCTCGAATGTGAGTATTCCAGGGCGGTGCTCGAATAGTTGAATCTTAAGGAACGAGGAAAACTTTCTGCTCTCTCCACATTTTCACGGGAAATTTTGCTTCTCTACAACTCTAAAACTAATGAAAGGTTAAGAATTGGGCCATCCGGTGGAATGGAATCCAGTGAAAACGGCTAACGAGTTCCATCCATGAAAAGGTGAACAATCGGAATGAAGGAAAAGCAAGTTTGAGATTCCTTGACATTGTAGATCGACAGGCATGGGAGAGAGAGAGAAAGTTGAAGGGGTCGATAAGGAAATCGTCGAATCCTGTGACCGAATGCGAGAGAACGAGAGAGCAGGAAAATCAAAGAACGACTCTTTACCTGAACACAATTTGAAAAGAGAGAGAGAGAGAGAGAGAGAGAGAGAGAGAGAGAGAGAAAGCGTGGAAAGTTGGAAAACTGCTTCCATTCTGCTGCCAGTGCTGCTCCCTGGAAAAACTTCGGAGAGGAATCCGATTTTCCCAGAGATGCCGGGAGAGCGAGAGCACCGTTGCATATGAATTTCCCTTCGAAAGGACTCCACCGAGAGGCTAATGAGAGTGTGGGAATGTGAATAGTCCCACTACCTCGCTGTGGAAAACTCGCTGTTCGCTCCTTCTTGGGGGGAGACCTCTTGGTCGCTCGGACCGTAAAAGTGGGCTCAGTTTTCAACCTTTGCTCGTGCACCGTGCCCGTGTGTCATCAGGAGCGACGCGGTCGTAATGGTGACAAACAGGGAGGACAAAATGGAGCAACATTTTCTGCCGTGCGAACGGGCAACGGTGGCACCACTACCGCTGATGGTGGCTCCAGCGAACACGTCCGCCGCCACTGCTGCTGCCGCTACTGTGATCCGGTCGGTATCCGTCGGTCCTTCAGCCTGATGACGGTGGCAATCCGGATTGGTGCTGTTGGTGCTGTTAGTGCTGTTCGGCCATGGCCTCAAGCGGTCTCCCGCAGGCCGAAGATGGTGGTCATTCCACCGTGGTGACTCGGTTTGAACGATTAACTCTCAACTCAAGATTCGGCACCTTCACCACCATACCATACCGCCGCCACCGTCATCATCCGTTCGTGTGTAGTTCGTTGTTCGTGGGAGTGCCAGATTCGCAGATTTTCTGGGGCTCCAACGCAGTACAAGGATACTTGAACGGTTGTTGAACGGTTACGGTGGCAAAGGCTTTTACAAGGTGGAAAACCCACCTGCCGTGCCCGTGGAAAAGTGAAAAATCGGTGAATCGACCCCCCCCCCTTCCGACCACTCTCTCCACCTAGTGAGCTGAGGGAGAAGAAAGCAAAGTCGCAGATCTGCAGCAAAGTATGCTGTGGCTGTGTGTGCGTTTGTATGTGTGTGCAGTGTGTGTGCTGGAGGTTGGAGGATGAAAAAAATGGGAAAATGGAAAAAGGACGATATCAATGTGATGAAGAAAAAGGGAAAGGAAGAGGGAGAGAGAGAGAGTATCGAGAGCAAGAGAGTATACGTATGAGAGAGAGAGAGAAAGAGAGATAGAGATTGTGTTCGTGCGTGCGTGTCTGGTGACGGTATGAGATATGTGAGAGATGAACGAGTCGACGACGACGATCGACGGAGTAGTAACCGAGTGAAAGAAGAAAGAAAATTTCAAATCAAATATAATGATTGCCGCCACCACCACAGCATCACGGCACGCACGCCCGCAGTGCTCAAATGACGTGCGAAACAGTTCCGTTCCCAGTTCCATTGGCGAGAGTTTTCCATCGGAGTTTTCCCAACATTTTTCCTTTCAGAAACAGGTGAATAATGTATCTGACCCCGTTGAGAGGTGACCGTCGCTCTTTCTCTCGCACTCGCTCTCTCTCTCTCTCGCGCTCGCTCTCTCTCTTGCACTCTATGTGTGAAAACCGTGCGGAAAAGAGATGCAGGATGTGTGTGCGGGCGTCCGTTAGTGCGCACGATGGCACGCTTGTGTAGAGTTGGTGGTACTATGGTGATATGAGGATGGCCTACTATGTGGAGTACATCGAAGCAGAAGGACGCTGGTGTTGCGTCCGTGCGTGCGTGCGTGCGTGCGTGCACCAGATCTTGCTCTGCTCGGCGGCTGCCTACTGAGAACGGTCGCCAGCGCCACTTTCGCTATGACGATGAACGGATGAAGAAGAAGGGACCGCCTGCTGTGTGTTTGTCGATGTGATGGTGGTGGTTATCGTTGTCGTTGCTGTCGAGTGCGCGATGTGATCTGCGTTCCGAAGTAGTAGCCTCTGACTTCGAAATTCTGACTGGCGGACCACGGCGCGGCGTTCGAGCGGAAAATGGTGGTGGGAAATTTGATTTTTCATCAAGCTAAAATTATCTCCCTCCGCGGCGCTGCACACGGGAGCGGCAACAATAGCTCACGGTACCCCACCGTCCACCACCACCACCAACGCGACCTCCACCGGAAGTGCTGACCATTACTGTTCGCGCCTCTGGCCTCGACCGTCCGCCAACCTTGGCCGATGAAAACCTACTCTAGCGAGTTCCGCAGGTGTACAGGTGCCGCGAATACGGTACTGGTGCGTGTGATTGTATGCCAACCGCTCCACAAAGCTACGATTGAGGGGGCCAGGAACCATGGAAAATACCCTCGTACAGTAGCAACAATTGCAACAACGAACGGGATCCACTTGGAACGTTTCGTCGGCCGCGCGGCCACCAAATGCACAGAGCGCACACTCGTGCCGTTCGTGACTAGTCCCAACTCGTCCGCTCCATGGCTTCTCTATGTGTTTTAGTGGTTTGGAAAAGGAGGCCACTAGGACTCCAGCAGCGAGCGAAGCAACAAAAAAAAAAGGGGAACGAAGACAGACCGTACTGACCTGCTGGGCTACAGACACAGCTGCGTTCCTTTACATTCCCACTAGCTTTGCTTGGTCTTTCGGTGGGATCAAGTAGGCAAGATTGTCTAGAGCCGACGAGGTGCCCATAATAATGATTTCCCATTTTCCACCGGCCACTTTGATTCCGATTACTTTTTTGCTCCAAACACCAGTAGCGATCATACCGTCACACACTTGTGTGTACATGCATCGCTGTATGTGTGCGTGCATGCGAGTATGGTGACGATGGACGATTGTGGCATGTGGGCACACTTTCCTTACTTTTCACAATTTTTCACCACTCCATTTTGGGGTCGCTCAGTTTTCCACCGTGTTGTTTTTTTATTGCTCGCGCGCGCTCTCTCTCTCTCTCTCTCTCTCTCTCTCTCTCGGACGGACGCACACACAGGTAGTAGCGACGCTCTCTGCGCTCTCTTCCTTCAATCCGTGGAAATGGAGCAGCCAAAAGAAAACTCTGTTTACGGTAGTATGCGTACGTGCGTCCGTTGTGCGTGAATGGCGTGCATGCGTGCGTGCGTGCGTTCGTGCGTCTGGTCTGCTTGCGTTTTTTTTCCCTGGAAAAACAGAACAGGCCTCCTGGCTGGTGTTGTCGCTCCCACTAGAATACATTTTCTCTCCAAATACTCCGTAACTCGACCATCGAACTGTCGATTGCATGAAATGTAGTAGGCCTGGTGGTGGTTGATGTACTGTTCACTCATTAGCTAGAAATTAAGCAGCAACCTCCTGGCCTACTAATTCAGCTGCTCATTCGCTGCACTATCAAAAGGTCGATAGCGCGATCCCCCAAGGAAGGGACGGTTTTTCCTGATTGCGGATGCTTGTGCACCCGCTCTGTGTGGCGCTCGCGTGAGCACACTGTGCAAGTGTGGGAGTGGATCGCTTGGATCGCTGAATCGGTGGGATGCTGTGTGTTGGATGAGGCCATGGCATACGACTCCAGGATACAACGTACTGATGGTGATGAAGGAGGAGGAGGAGGAGGTGGTCTCGTCAGAAAGGCACTCACTCAGCCGCAGCCTACTCGCTACTCACTACTCACTTGTTGTACCAGCCCCAGCCACCTCGGTCACGGCAGGATGTTACGGGGCAGTATTTATTGTAAATATTTTCCAAGGCACTCTCTCCGTCCTCGGTTTGCACTCGCGCGCACGCACACATACGCAGACGTTCTCTAGGAAAAGGGGGTTGCGATTGGTAGTGATTGCGCTGCCAAGCCATCACGGTGGACCGTGAATACTCAGCAGCTGATGGATGCTGCTCGACGATGGGTGGCTGTGATGGTCGTCGTGGTCATGGTGAAATGGTTTTCCCCCTTTCCCGTCGTGCCCGTCAAGTGTGTCGAGCAAAAAATGGATACGCATGGTGATGACGATGAAAACCGTGTTTCTGCTCCGTGGCGCTCACGAAGGGTAGGGAAAATGCTGGATAAGCCTCCCCAAAATTGGGACCTGTTGGTGGTCGAAATCGAGAGAAAGAGCGAGAGTCGACCAATGTCCCATAAACGTTGTATAGAGTGACAAACACATACACAGAACGCTAGTGCCAGTGGCGTGCTAAGAATAACAATAACGATAATTGTGCGTAGCGCGCCTGTCGATGGGCGCTTGTGTGGCCACACCGTTTTGATTATGATTTTCCAACGTTTTTTTTTTTTTCAATGCAGCTCCGATGACGATGACTGGCGGCAGAAGGTGGTGACGTAAAGAAAGTGAAGTGCAAGCGCTCAGTAGCGCGCCGTCGTCGTCGTCGTCGTCGTCGTCGTCGTCGCGAGATAACACGATGAGCACTCGACTCAGCAGCACTCACGCAATGTGAGCCAAAAAGCCACCGCGTGGCAAAAGCAAGCAGGGAAAGCAGCAGCTGGATGAGGCAGCGGCCGCTAGTGGAAAACGCACGAGCAAAGTGGAACAAGTGGAAGCAGCCTCAGAAGAAGAAAGGGAAGAGAAGAGAAGAGCAGGGAGGTAAAAGGAGGGTGGAAGCGGCAGTGGAAAGCAGTGGAAAATTCGTGCCGTAGAACCGCCGCTGCGTCGTCTGTCCTGACCTCTGTATATGTTGTGTACAGTCGGTATGTGAGTGTCGCGCCTGGCGTCTGACGTCGGTAACCGTTCGTTCGTGTGTGTGAGTGTTATCGTCGTGTGCGTGCGTGTGAGAGTGTATGTGTTTGTTTATGTATGTGTGCAAACGTGTGTTTGTGTGCGAGTGTGTGCGCGCGCGAAGGAATGAGAAAGGAGGCAACGAAGAAGAGCGGTTCCGAGGAGGAGCTTGAGATCGAGATCAACAGAAACTGAAGCAAAACTCCTCGCAAGACAATTTAAAGTTGGACACAACCCCTGCTAGTGGTCTGCCCTAGTGGTCTAGTGCAGTTAGTGTATATATAGAAGAAGTTCAAAAAGGTGCCAAAGAAAACGAAACAGAAAAAAAAATACGAAGAAAGCCGAATACAGCCGTCAACAGGACAACGGTGAGGGTCCTCGAGCAGTACACAGTGCGGCCTACTTCCGGGAGAGTCAATCTTCTTCGACAACACCCACCCCTCCCCACCCTGAACCACTACCGGACCACCACCAACTGCTGCTGCTGCTGCTGGCAAGGCACGCCGGATGTGCCGCCAGATCAGGACACCGCATCTGCAGGACGCGCGTAGAGAGGCTTTGAAGCGCTGCTGTCGTCGTCGTTGGTGGTAGTGGTGGTGGAGGTGGTGGTAGTCGACGACGATGACCAATCGATCCTCAGGAGGATCCTCTCGAGATCAGCTGAGCCAGCCAGCCAGTGCTGTGGTCTGATCATCAACCGATAGAACGCCAAGAAAGAGAAAAAGAGAGACAACAGAGCGACCGAAACGCAGCCACCGAAGAAAAGAAAAAAAGCTAACGCGAGTAACTCCTACCAACGGTCACAGGAACCAGCTACCAAAGTACATCGCCATCGCCCTAGTCCCACGGGGTGTGGTGGTGTTAGGGATAGCCCTAAAAGTCATAAGCCATCGCCATCATCATCATCATCATCGTGATTGCTGCTGGACAACCACGGTCCAGCTTCGCCAATTGATATTGTCCGCATCTCGGCACTAGCCGTGCCGTACACATTATCATCATAGAAGCCATAGCCGCAGAAACGGCAGCAGCAGCAGCAGCGGCAGCCGCATCCGCAGCAAAC
>NC_064877.1:6975000-6980000 GCF_943734665.1 Anopheles aquasalis
TCTGCGCGATCGATGCGCGGACTCGTCAACCACAATCGATAAACAACTGAACAACGCCCAAATTCCCCACCTACTGCACTGAAACGTCCCAACGTCCCAAACACTTTGCCACAATGACGATACACCTACCGACCCTACCTACCTTACCCTTCTCCTGCACACGTGCATTACAAATGTTTTTATACATTGATGGACCGGACGGTGTGCTTTCGGTTCACTTGCGACCGCAGGCGACGATGTTGAAGAAGATGAAGGGCAAGATGAAGCGGCGCAATACCGAGCCGACGATGCAGGTGATGGGACCCTCCGGCATCCAGATGACGCTAGCCGCCCCCCAGGAGCCGGACGAGGTCGACTCCAACAATACGGATTTTTGAATATGGTATAACGAGCGATTAATTTAACGTGCTTTCGTGCGTTTTGTCGTTGGACGGGAAGTCGGGCTAGGAGAGCGCCCCATTGGGGGGGGAACGTGAAACCATCATCGATCACGAGGGGCGAAAGAGGCGTTCCATAAATCCTCCAGCATGGGCAGGCCGACGCCGATCGCTTCGCATCTCGTTCCCATCATCCCCGAGAGCATCATGGCGGTGGCGGCGGCGGCTGCTGCGACTGCGGTGGCGGATCTTCACCACGCACTCAACTATTAACCGTAGCTACCACGCACAGCAGACATTCAGAGACATACAACAACAACAACAACAACAGGGCGAAACAACTCCCAACAACAACAACAACAAAAACCCAGCAAACAATTGCAATGACCGTACGCACAATGAAACCCCTGGGCCGTGGACTGTGGGCTACTGGGAGGGGCGGTGGATGCATTTTCCCGCCCACCCACCCACCCACTCATGGACCACCTCCTTGCCCAACGTGTGCCCTTGGGAACTGAACGCACAACCAACGCACACAACCAGCGCACAGCGTGATCGTCACACGCCATCTAGGGCCCCTTCATCGTGTCACGTCGCCTTTTTTTTTTTTGGGGCAATTGCACCCCAAAGGGCACTACGATCTGGCGTAGTAGGCGGGTTTTAGGAAGGACATTCATAGGAGGATCTACATTCTAGGCATTGTTGGAATGGAATAACCATTAATCATAGTCGTCGTATCTCTATCAGTGTGCGTGCGTGTTTGTGCGCGAGTGTACTTAGAAGATGTGTGTATGCCCTTGCGTGTGTGCGTGTGTGCGCGTGTGTGTGTGTGAGAGTGAGTTCTTTGTAGTATGTTTAGTAACCTAGGCTTTCAGTAGCAGGTCCCGTGGGTAATAAGGTGTGTAGGTGAAGAAGATGGAGGAATAGAGCAATCTTGTAGATGAAAGAGAGCGAAAGAGAGAGAGAGAGAGAGAGAGAGAGAAGAGCCGGGGAGGGGTGGCATTTGTAAATGAATAAGCTACTAGATTATCAATCATCTGACCCGATCTTCATCAAGCAACAACTCACACAGACACACATGCACGAACGCACACACATACACGCACACAAACAAACAAACAAACAGTCTACACACAAACTCGAATAGTCGAAAAGCTACCACCTAGCAACCAAGCAACCCTACCAACCTACCAACCACACATCCTTACACATTCAGCAAAGTAGACGGTAACACAATGGCGAAGAAGAGCAGAAACGTGCGAAACCCCTAGCAACAATCATAAAGAAGCAAGCAGCACAACCGAACTGGTGGGGAAAAGGGTGAGGAAAAAATCCACGGAAAAAAACACAAACTGTACAAAAAAAACACAATTGCGCAAACCCAGCAAAACAGAAAAAAGAAACCAAAACTCTATGTATATGTATGTGTCTGTGCGTGTGTGCATGTTGTAGACAATCCACAAGAGCAAATGTAAACAAATAGCTTAGGATGCGGAAGCTGTGGGGAGGGGGTGGGAGTGATGCGATGAGAAAGTGGGATATAAGACTGGGGTAGAAGGGGAAGGAAAATTGGAATTGAGAGGCTCGGTAAAAAAAAACAACAACCCCACCCCAACCAACCCTCACAGGTGATCTGGTAGCAATCCTCCGAGCATCCTCCATTCAGCCCTCGATCCCTCGCAGGAGTGGAACAATGTAAAGAAGCTAACCCGATCCGTAACATGAGGAAATCATTAGTCAGTCGAAAAAGGAAACCAAATGGACACGACGATCAAGCGTAGCGGCATTCTGACATTGAGGATCGCAAAGGAAAAAGGGGTGGCGAGCATTATTAGTGCGGAGCAGTAGCGCCAAATAAACCAACCTTCTTACAATAGGACCCCCGTATAAGCACGATGGTAAAAGGGAGAACGTCAAAGAACGTTAAATTAATTGCTCTAGAACCAGCAAGGCTGCAAAGGGAAAAAAAGGAGGATAAACACTCAGAAAGATAGAGAGAGAAAAAGGGGAGAAATAGGAAGATAAAGCGTGGGAGCGAAAGTGCGGCAAGGAAACGTAGGAAAAAACGTAGTGAATAGACGTAATGCAACCTAGGTAAACGTGAGAGAAGACAAAGCAGAAACACTAGCATCTTAATCGGAATCGATGTATAGAGGACCGTGGAGTGGGGCCGGCCAACCATGCCGGGCCACCAAAGGTGGGACAAAAACGGGAGAAACGGTCAAAACGCGCGCGTTAAACCGTCGTTGAACCGAACCCAGTTATGCATGGCCGAGTGAGCGCCCTTCAACTTCAAAGGTGCCACCGCAGACCGCATACTTCCATTTTTGGTTTTTTTTTGTTGCCTTGTGTTCCTTGGCAGATCCTTTTGCGCTCTGCTGGTCCGGACCCCGTCAGTCTCCTCAGTTCCAGTTTCTTTCGCAAGATTTAATGATTCTTCGCCAAAAAGACCGTCTGTTGGTGCTTGGTGCTCGCTACCACGCACCGTGATCGTGACACATTCGTGCGATCACAGACAATGGCCCGATAAAAGGAGGGCGGGTGAAGAAATGAACTCAAGGCTAGTAAATGGAAATGGTGGTAATTCATTCTAGCGGTTAAAACGAATTTAGGAAACAGAATTCTGTGTTGCAGCTTGCAGCACGACCGCAGGACGCAAGGACAGCAGGGACAGTGGTTTTTTGGGACTCACCACGCGCGCGCACGTATGATTCGGCAGGTTTCAGTTTCAGGAAACGCCCGCGTACCCGCTGGTTTTTGGTTCGGGTTGATGCTGTTGTGCTAGTTGTGACACTTCTCGTTGTGACGACAGTACGCACTGCTACACTGCCACGTCGCCAACGCCTTGCGGTTCGCCTTCGCGCAACAAACGAAATGGCGAATGGAGAATTTTGGCTTTTGGTTTTCGGGAGATTTCATTTTATCCGGGGGAGGGAGGGGTTGGAGAACACGGATCCAGCGCGAACAGTCCCTAGTCCGGACCAGGCGGGGCTGCAGCGCATCTGCAACATAACACAACACACAACCTTTTTACGCTGGAAGGCATGCGAGGGTTACATGCGAGATCGGACACTACTACTACGATGTCGCAATGTCTTTATAATTGTAAAATGTAATTACATCAATTACGTTATGTATGGTATTTTACCAGCTTAAATAATATAAAACAAACACACCGACACTAACAGATTCACGCATCATTAACACAAAAATCAACCTGAAACACATCTGCATTATGATTCACTCTACGAAGGATGGGAGGATGATTTCTCGCGCGAGGATCGCTGCAGCGATCAGAGCAAAGCCAAACAGTCCACCAGCAAACTTACGGACACAAGCACCACACGGACACAAAACAAAAACACACCGAAACAATGGTCTTCAATCGGTTATTTATTTGAAAACAATCTTTCTGAAATTCAGACCAGCCGACGATAGCGTTGGCCTTAAAGGGAGAGAGAGAGAGAGAGAGAGAAGGATCCTCGTCGTCAAGGATCGTCGCAGGCGTCGCAGGCCTGCTGTTGGTTGCTAGGGGGATGGCTGGCATGCACTGTTCCTGCCGAGTAGCTAGAAGAAATCAAAGCACACCATGCAGGAGTAGCAGCACCAGCATCCTAGCAACCCAAAACATCCAACAAAATGGCAAATGTATGAGTGCACAACAGCCGGGCAGTGGCAGAGTTACGGTAGTAGGCAAATATCGGACCAAATCCGAGAAAGACGCTGCCCGATGGGGGCAGTCCAGTCTCCGTGTCCCCTGCCCGGCTGGGTGCGTGTGTGTCTAGGTGCGTTTCCTGCGTTTAGTTTACGGGTGGAATGTTCAGGAAGAGAATACGCGCACCGCACCACTCCGTTCAGTTTCATTCGCGTAAAACGCGGCTCAGTTCCACGATTCCGCTTGGTTCGAATAAAAAAAAAACAAACAAACAAACGTCGTAATCTGTACACAAAACCCAAACGGGATTGCTGCACGTTGGACCCTGCTTCCGGTGTTCCGGAATGGGAGGAGGGCCGGAAACGTCGGCTCCATGGCGGCTCACCTTCGCGCTCGCATCGTCGCGCTCCTCTCACCATCGAGAAATGGGTAGGGGCTCAGTGTGACCAACTTTCGGGGACCACCATTTCGGGGCCCGGCACGGGATTCCGGAACGGATCCGTTGCGTTTGTAGCTGCCACGTAGCCAGCCACAATGCCAATAGACGCGTACTCCCCGCTTTATCATCATGCCAGCATTCTTGCGCTCACGATCGAACCTCCCCGGTGTACTGCCGATGCGCCTCGCTGGGCTCCCAGAACGACGGATCGGTCGGCAGTAACCAGGTTCGGGGGTTCGGTGGTCATTTAACCGGCCTAGGGGCCCGCAGTAGGAGGACGAGCAAGCAAGGGTGCTAGCTGATGGTTAGCCTTGATGTAATTGGTCGATGAAAGTTAGTGACACATACCGGTTTCTCGATGGTGACCAACCTGCTTGACGGCAGAAGAACATTAGGCCACTGACATAAGATCCATAGGTCTTCTGAGTTCCGTTATTGAAAGTTCGTTCTTGACCGGGTTTTCAGTGCCAGCAAATGTTGTGCCAACTGTTAGGTTCGTTCCGATCGCTCAGTTCTAGCGTTAGTAACC
>NC_064877.1:6985000-6995000 GCF_943734665.1 Anopheles aquasalis
CTCGATTCGATTCGTTTCGCAGCTACCATTTCGGCCTCGGTCCACGGCACACCGCGGAACAAGTCTAACTTTTTCTACTTTTTTTTTGTTCTCGAAACTAGAAACGCTCTTCCTTATTCGCGCTCCGTGCATACTGTTATCGAACTCCTAGAGGTCAAATTTATTTTCATTTATAGGAAGGGGAGAAAAGAACGAATATATATGTGTTATGCTTTCCAATTGGCAAAAATAGTCGATACATGATGGTACAAGAATAAACATACTGCTTACGATACTCTATCCGCACAGTATAGGCCATTTTTGGGAAGTGCGGACCATTTTTTTTTTAATATTCATCCACAAATCTAGATTTCAAATCGCAGGACATTTTGACGAAGCCGTGCCACACGAAGCATAGACCTGGACTACTACCCTGCAATTCGTTTAATTATGCAAACCAGACGAAAACAGCATTTGCACCAACCAAATATTCTTTTAGTGGTTTTTTTTAATTGTTTTCTAATAGCGTTTACCAAAAAACCATTTACGCTCAGTTTGCCGCTCCACGGACCCTGCAATCTTTTTTTCTTAATTTACTCGATAACCAGGGTTGTAGTTGAGATTATGCTTCATGTGGCACGGTCTTGCAGTTCGCGGAATCCGCTTCTGTATATATAGAGCCGTCGCGCGTGGGAAAAAAATTGTTTACCAGAACTCGCGGCCCCAATGGCCGTGTACTCCGTGAATTGCGTGCCGTGTTGAGTCGGAATTCTGTGCATTAACTCAGAATATAGTGATTGCGGATATAAGGAGAGGCCTCATTAGTCACGCATCCAGATCACAGTGATAAGTGTTCTCTGGAAATCGGCCACTGTGAGTGTTGTTGAGGAATGGGACGGAGAAGTCGTTCGATGGCGCAGCAGCTGCTGATGCTGCTATCGCTAGTGGCCTTCCTGGTGGTGACGGTGGTGCACTCGGAAGCCGTGGAAGCCGAAGCCAAGGAGGCGATTGCCGGCGCCACCGAGGACGGCGACAATCAGGTAGGAAAAGAACTCAGAACTTTTCAGCTTCCTCTTATGTGTTTTGCCAACAAAAAGTCGTAGTTGCTGCGAAACGGCGTAGCCCTATATTCTGCTACTCCGGTCACCAGCTCTCTGTCTCTTCCACTCTGCTTGTCTCTTCCACTCTGTGTTCTCTCTCCTTCCTCTCTCTCTCTCTCTCTTTCTCTTTGGTGGAAGAATTCTAGACTTCATAACACATGGGGTGAACCGGCTGAGGGGTGGCGGGGGTGAGAAAGAATGACCTCATCCCTCAACCCTGCACTTCAGAACGCGATTTCTCTTTGTTCCCCAAACGGCCGGCCGGACAACGCACGCGATCTGTTCTTGAAAATCTACGCGTCGCTGCCACCACGACTGGATGCCCGAGAAGAGCTCTCCAAAGACCACCGGGCCACGGATGGCGTTTGAATTTTGCGCAGCGCAATCAAGATGCGAGAGTTGAGATGTGCGCGGTATGCAAGGACAGAGGGCATTCGGGAGGGGAGGTGTGGGGATCGCCAATGAACGCAGACTCTCCGGCGGGAGCGTCATCGGCCGTTATGTAAACAGCTTATGCTGTTCGATTCGATGATCAAGTCCCGCGCACCGCAACGGTCCAAGTAGACCGACCGCACTCTTCGTCGCTGACTGCAAAACGACCGATTACGAACGAGGCCGGATCGTGTCCGGGGAGGTGGCTGCCGGACCGTGTTTCGAGCGAGCAAAAAAAAAACGTTGAAACTAAACATCGACGCTCACTTCGACGCTCTAGAAAGGCCGGCTTATCAACCAGCGGAATGGATTTGGATTGGGTGCTGGCTTGAAATTGCCAGATCGCATTACACGTTCGGGCTGCTCCACGCGCCCAGAAGGATGCTCTGAATGACGCGAACGGAGGTGCGACTAGAAACGCCTTTGCTTCCAAAACCGCATAAGTTTGTCCAGCAAACAACAGGTTTCGTTTAACGATAGTCTCGTGTCGGGTTATCGTCCGCCAAATCACAAATCGCCCCGCCTTTTATGGAACTATTTTTCTTTTCGGACCTTCGTTTTCGACTTTGTCGCCAATATTTCCATTGCCTTTTTCATATTCACGGGTATTCCCCAAGAACAACCCCCTGTGGAGTGTTTTTTGCAGTGTTATCGCATACACTCCACGGTATACCTCCTGCCGGGAACCGGTTAGACCTGTTTGCTTCGACAATGCAGTGTGTCCTTCGTCGTTGAACCGATTCCGTGTAGAAGAGCTAATGCAGAGTGGAATCAAATGTTTATTAGTATACGCCACCAGTGGACACGTTAGGAATAGGCCAAGAAGCACCGCCAATCGTTGCTATATATGTTGGATTACCCTTTTACGAGACTACGAAACTATCCTTTGACTATCCCTGTGATAGACATTGAAGCACTGTGGTGTTACGTTGTATTGTAGACCGACCACTCCTGGAACGAAGAATCTTTGCACTCGAACATGTCGGCTCATTTACCTTCTGCATGTCTACTCTGTTTGTGCCGTAGGCTACTGGATATTTTCATCTGCTCAGATGTCAGCCGAGATCACACAGAGACGAGAGCACAGACAAGAGATGGACAAAGAAGGCGGTGATGTACCGCCGAAACCTATGCCGAAAGATGATGGATGGATAAATGGATCGTTGGACGGCGGATTGCATTTCGCCATCGTCTGCCCACTTTCTGGGTTACTGGGTAATGGCACCGGTTTTTTTTTTTGTGATGAGCCAGTAATAATCTGCCAGCAATCCGATCTCTTTGTTGCATTCGAAGCACACGGTTCCATCGGCTGCGTCCGGGCATCTTAAATTAGCATCTTCCTTCTACTGCGTGAGAGAGGGGAGTAGACGTTCGTGCTCCTGCTATTGATTGGTTCAAACGCTTGCTGAGAACGGTCAGTAGTAGCACCAAGGTCAGTGGTACCGGTTAGAGAAGGGTGTATAACGTCAGCGGACGTCGTGGCTTCGCAGATCATCAGATACACTCCAGTAACAAGCAAATACTAGCCACCCACCGCCAGATACTGAAAGGTTCCAACCGAAAACAAGACATTTGCAACCCATTTCCGGCCTGCTGCTGCTGCTGCTGCTGTTGGCACACGAGTTCACACTCAAAACTCAAACACGATCGGGAGTAGACGCCGTTGAACAACACAACAACAAACAGAATGATGACGATGTTCGATGAATGGGGGGAACTCTGATGATAGCGAATCGATGATAATGCTCGGTGGGGCGGGAACGCAGAACACGCGAAATGAGTTGGGTCGAGAGAGAGAGAGAAAGAGAAAGAGAGAGAGAGGCGGCCACGGAGGAAACGACGGCCTAGTTGTTCTTGTTTTTCAGTTCTAATAGCATTCAAACTGCTCTGACACACGGCGCGGACGCTCGCAATCGCAGTTCCCTCTAGCATTGTCTTTGATCGTTCGCTAATGATTCCGTCCTTACCGTGCTCTGATGCCTTCCCTCTATTGGACTGTGGATAGTAATGACGATAATTACATAAATTGCAGAGCATTTTGACCACCGGGTTGCGCTTGGAACATGAGCTCGTCAGAGAGCAAGCCGTAAGTGATGAGCCGTTGGTACAGATCGTACTCGATCCTTTACACCCATTATTAAGCATGCTCTTGGGGCGCATGAAGAGAGGACACTAGAGGATGACTCCTTCCCTTTTGCAAAATGCCTGTTCGATTGTCTGTCTGTGATGTTCGTGTGTTCGTCTTTAGAAGAGGGTCTATGCATGGGAATAGAGGTTCTTGTCTTCTGTCGCCGTCCTGGATTCTCGCCTTTATAGAATCGATTTCGGGAGTTTTAACCGGTTCAAGCAAAACAGAAACAGGGCATCGGACAGCGTATGGCCTCCCGTCGGGATCACTCTGTGTAGCTTTGCTCTCCTCTCTGACTTCCTTTCTTTCTTTGTCTGTCTGCACCTACACCCATCATCCGGTAGTCTACTATACCATCATCATCCGGGTCACCAGGAACCATGTTGTAGCTGTCGCACGCTATCGCTCCTAACAACTGTCGGAGGCCCAGCCTTCGATTCCATCCAGCCACACCGCCGTAGCCACCGCACCACCAACCAACCGACAAACCATTCGCCTGAGCTCTGGGGGATAATAAATACCAAGATTATCATCGGTTCTGAACGCTAAATGGACGATCATCTATCTACCAACCAACTGACACCGACGGGAGGCACGGATTAACTATTGCTAACCCCCTGGGAAGACGGTGTATGTGCTCTGGACGCATCCGATGGGCCGGCAAGAGAGAAACATACACAAATATGCTCCAACTACTCCTCCTCCTCCTCCTCCTTCACCTAGGATGCACCATCGACGGTTAATGGAAGCAGCGAAGGGGGCATCGTGGCCATACACGTCGATGCCGTTGGAGCGAAGGAACAGCTAAGGCCGAACCTGCGCGGGCTGGCCTACATCGCCACGAGCTTCCTGCCGCGCGATTACACCTTCCTCGAAGTGGTATCGGCCACCCGGGAGGTGGTAGCGGGCGTACGGTACGAGTTGATTGTCCGTGCCCAGGACAACGAACAGCAGCAGCAGCAGCAGCAGCAGCAGGAACAACAGTACTGCCGGCTGGTGGTGCTAGAGAAACCCTGGATCACGACGGTGTACGGCGAGAAGTATCGTACGCTCGAGTTCAGCAACTGCACGTCGAGTGCCGGTGAAGGCACGGAACCGACCTTGGAACCGGTAGTCACCCAGTTGAACCCGGTGTTTGATGCAGATGCACGCCAAAACGAACCGCTTACACCACAACGCATCGAAGCGATGGAGCAACAAATTATAATTGGCCTTTTACCGCCACCGGAAACGTCATCATCGACTACGACGACGACGGCGGCGGCGGCGGTGGAGGAGGATAGAGGCCAGAGTGAGGGCAGTACGCCACAGACCACCAGCGAGACGGAGACGGAGAAGGATGTCGGTTTGAGCGATGCGGCCAAGAGTGCCATCGATGAACTGTTCGCTGCAGCGGCGGCTCCAAGGAGGGACAGCTATGCATCACCAGCGACGACCAGCGAACCGATCGGTCGTGAACCGGTCACTGAGGAGACGATCGTACCGGTGAGGGTGAGTCCGGTTTACGAGGAAGCGGCAGCAACATCCTCCACCATAGCACCGTTGGATCAGCAGATTCAATCGACCTTCGACGAGGTGTTCCGTACGCATCAAGAAATTCAAAAAGCCCTAGATGAGGTCACGCGAAATGGTGGTGGGCGGGATGTGCAGATCAAGTATCGGCCCGTCTTCGATTCGCTGCTACAGAAGGTTAAGGCCAGCATCGACACCTACTACCGCACGACGAACGGTGGTGACGCTAACGTCGATACGGCTGCCTTTGTCGTGCGCGATAACAGTCCGGCCCAGGGTCGTCCCATTTCGACGCCCCGTTCGATTCTGCAACCTGACGTAAGCCGCTCGTCAGAGGAGAGTGACGAGGGACAGCAGCAGCAGCGCCAGCAACAGCAACGCGTTCCTCCGTCACCTGGTCAGCAGCCTCTCCAGGTGCATCCGTTCATAGCGGACGATGACGATGATGACGGTGATAACGATCAACAGATCTTAACAAAGGAGCAACTGAGCGAAGCACTGAACGCGGACGATACACTGCAGCGTGTCAAGCGTGGACTGTTCGATAGCGTACAACCGATCACAGAGAAGAAAGAGAGTCACTCTGAAGTACCTAATGCTGTAGTACCCGAAGAAGTTGCAAAATCATCTGTGCCATCCACTAACAAAGATGAAAAGCCCGCCGTACCAAAGGATGGCGCCTCCGTGGAGTCCGATGAGTCACCCGAGGACATTGTCGATGAGAAGTTGACGAAAGAAGAGCTGACGCAGCGACTAAATGCAGATGATGGACTGAAGCGCGGCAAACGTGGCTACTCTTCGTCCTACGATCACTCCAGTGGCCATTATGGTGGCCATCATGGAGGACATCATGGATATCATCATGGTGGCCATTACGGAGGGCATCATAGTGGCCATTACGAAGGACATCATGGTGGTCATTATGGTGGATATTATGGTCCACAGTACCCGTACAACCCGTACTATCCCGCATACCATCGAGGTAAGCGAAGCGTTCCGGCTGAACACGTTGAGGAGAAACACGAGGAGACCATTCCGGAAGTACCGGCTGGAGCGGTGCCCCAGGAAGCTGATAAGGCCACTCTGACTGAAAAGAACAATGCACAGCAAGCACCGAAAATTGAAGGGGTAACGATGATGTTCGGCGAATCGCAGGAGGACATTGATGATAAGCAAATGACGAAGGAAGAGCTTACGAAGCGGCTGAACGAAGACGATGGTCTGAAGCGGGACAAACGTGGATACTCTTCGTCTTACGATTACTCCGGTAACCGCTATGGAGATAATTATGGAGGGTACTATGGAGGATACGGAGGTTATGATGGATACGGAGGTTATGGTGGATACGGTGGTTACGGAGGCTACTATGATGGTTACGGTCCGTATGGACCGTTCCGGGGCAAACGTGACGCTCCGAACGTCGAAAAGAATGTGATTGACCTGGATGATCCGAGGGAAGAGTCGGTTATTAAGGCGATCGCCGTCGAGGCTATCAATCGGCTGGACCAGATGGACATGGACCGGTACCAGCGAATGCTGCTGGAAGTGCTATCGGCTCGCCGGGTGTCCGAGAGTACGGACAAACTGCGCACCTCGTACGTACTCGATGTGTTGACCGCGAACTCACGCTGTGCGGAAGAGGAGAGCAAAGCTGCCGAGTCCTGCCGTACACTGTTGATGCCCAACAGTACGAAACACTGTACCCTGGAGGTAATGGGTCTAAACGGGGACTGGGATTCTTTTGGGGGCGCTATGTCGAAAGTTAACTATCTTCCAATCTTTCGGATTCCACTTCTCCCCAAATGTGTCGTTTTATCTCCTCGTGTTTTGCCATCGATCTTTTGCTTTCTGGAAATTGCTCCCGAAATGTCCAGTAGTATTTTCCTGTTACGAATGAACAACGGCTAGCACTGCGAGCACTAACAACGACTGTCTACTGTTTCTCCGTCCACAGGTACATGTGTCTAGGGCCATCAAGGAAGAACAGAAACAGGTAAAACTAACCAAATCCAAATGTCAAAAACAGGACGACAACCATGCCCATAAGCTGGAGCGCCGCGACACCTCACCGAAGAAGGTGAACAAGATTCCGAAAACGGGCGCCGCTGAGCAGCTGACACCGGAGGAGTATGGCAACGAGGCGCACCAGAAGCGTATCCGCGAGGCGCTGAAGCAGATGGCCCAGCTGGCCGACGGTAACGGTAACGACCGTAAGGTGACGGTGGTTAGTGCGACCCAGTCAGTCGTGTCCGGTATATCGTACAACTATCGGCTGACCTTTGCCGACGACGAAGAGAAGCGCGTTTGCCTGCTGAACGTCTGGGAGAGGGCCTGGCTGAAGGACAAGGATGAAGCGGTTAAGGTAAAGTTCGAGTGTCCGACCGCGAGCGAGAAGAAGCGTACTAAGCGTAGCCTTTGTGCTGGCTGCCCTGCTGGTCTATCGGCGGAGGAACTAGGAAAGCCGGAACATCAGGAACGTATTAACAAGATCCTGTCTTTCCACGGCTATACTCGCGACAAGTAAGTTTTGACCGGATGCGCACCACGTTACTGGGACGCAATCACCAAGAAATGTTGTATCACACCAGACTCCCTCTCTCGCTCTCTCTTTCTGTCCACTCCACAGTGACTTCAAGGTACTGAGTGCTTCCGAGCAAGTGGTTGCCGGTCTCAAGTACACGTACACCGTTCAGCACAACGGTAAGCGGTGCGAACTGGGTTCGTGGGAGCGAACATGGTTGGAGGACAAGCAGCCGGAAGAAGCGTACAAGTACAGCTACAGCTGCTCCAATGGCTCACGCCG
This sequence comes from Anopheles aquasalis, assembly GCF_943734665.1. Lineage (NCBI taxonomy): Eukaryota > Metazoa > Arthropoda > Insecta > Diptera > Culicidae > Anopheles > Anopheles aquasalis. The sequence continues at coordinate 6,992,955 of NC_064877.1, forward strand.
CCGTCGTCGTTCGGCCATTCCCGGCAGTGTCCGTGCGCTCACGGACGAAGAACTGGTCGACAACGAGCACGTACAACGCGTGGACAAGATTCTGGTAGCGAACGCTGGATCTGTGGAATCCTCGTAAGTAGCTACGGTAAAGTGGACAGCGGCACATCGTGCACTCTCTTGTAGGCAGCATGATGTTGGGTTCGCAGCTGCGCCCTAAATGATTGTGTGGGTGTTTGTGGCGACCCAGTGTCCGCATGCTTGTAGTGCCAGCATGCTTCAGAATTGAATTGATTCTCGGTTTAACACCTATCCTAACTCTATTAGCTGTGAAATACACGGAACGTATAGATCCGCACTCATTAAACTAACACTTTGTTACGCGTAAGGCTTAGATGTGTACTACTTTTGTTCGGCAAATTTGTTCGTTTACAGTAAGGAAGGCTACATCTCGCCATTTACTAACACAACCTCTACTACCATGCAACACGTTGCTGGTATGGCTTGGGAACAAGCCATACTCTAGCTGTATTTTGGAATGCAACATTCCAAATTAAATTCTACCATTGTAAATCTGTTTTCGTACTTCTGTTCCTTAACTAACTCAAAAAGTAAACCTTGGCTTGATTTTTGTATGCAGTGCGTTTATATCAAAGAATGGAAAATACAAAATCAAAAATAAGGAAACAAAAAAACCCATTTCAACATGGAATCTGGAATTGTTTCGAGTTTGTTATTGGTTGTTTAAAAATTTGTTAAAAAAAGTGGTTCAACATAATGTGTGCCCTTAATCCTAACAATAGCGAGTAAGACTAGGAAGAAAGAACGACACAAGATACACCGTATACACGGGAAGTGCCATCACTTCCAAACCGGTAAACACATGGGGGACACAAGAGCACATACATATCGCCGTAGATGCACCAATAGAGAAGTGTTCCGGTTACCCGGGGCAATGGTAATATAGCTTAGCTACTTGGTTTTCTGCTGTGTATTACTGGTGTAGCCGAGTTTGATTTCACTGTTGCGTGTTTGCTTAGTTACCGTTGCCTTTCGGTACAGAATAATCTTTCGGAAGGGCTCACAAAACCCGAGTGGTCTTTGCTGCTGATTATGCGATCTGTCCGATGTCCGTCCCATGTTGGAGATGGCGGCACCTGCTACTACTAATCAATTGCCTGCTGTGTTTTGTCGTTTGTCTGCCTGTATTCGCGTTTGTGATATTGTGTGGCCTTGCGTGTGTGTTGATAAAGAAAAAAAAACCGTTAATTAAAGCCACCTAACTGCATCCGATTGGCACGGTATACGTGTGAATCGAGAGGAATCGAAAGTAAATCCCTCAATCGTCCCCTTCCCCATTCCACTTCCGGTCGATAGTAAATCACGAATTGTGAGCGGCACCGTGCAGACGGTACAGGGTAAGCTGTACAAGTATGCCGTCGAGTTCGAGCTGGCCGGTGGTGTGCCGAAAGTGTGTAAACTGTCAGCCTGGGAGCGGCCCTGGCTGGAGAAAAGCAACCCAACGGAAGCCTACCACTACACCGTACGATGTCCAACCGAGCAGGAGCAGCAGCATGCTCGCAAACGGCGTCACGCGAAGAAGGTTGGCAGCTCGAACGAGCTGACGGCCGAGGAGCTTAAAAACCCGGCACACCATGATCGCATCAAGGCCGGTCTGGTGTCGTACAATACGGAACGATCGAAGAGCTATACGTAAGTGAGCAATTGGGAACCGGATTTGCGCCATTTCCATTACCAGTTTACGTTTTTTTAACGTCTTTCTCTCTCACAAGTGACTTTGAAATACTGGCCGGTTCGATGCAGCAGACGGTTGGCTCGCTATACAAGTACACCTTCCGCGTAACCACCGAGCCCGATGTCGTGTGCAAAATCTCGATCTGGGAGCGCGTTTGGCTGGAAACGCAGGAGCAGCGAAAGTATATCGTCCGCTGTACCGGTGATGATCTCACGGAGACAACGGAACAGCAACCGGAAACGCGGAAACGCTCCGTACGGTCACTCAAAATCGACGACGAAGCGTACGTGCGGCGTCAGTTC
>NC_064877.1:7000000-7002500 GCF_943734665.1 Anopheles aquasalis
AGCACGTGCTGTTCATCGGCATGAATCCGGGACCGTGGGGAATGTGCCAAACCGGGGTGATGATGCTCTTCTTTCGAACATTCCTCATACCGTTGTTGCGCCCGTAGCAAGGCAGAATCATTGATACTAATTGCGCTTTACCTTTCCGTCGTTTCCAGGTTCCCTTCGGTTACGTTCCGGCCGTTCGTGATTGGATGGGATTGCGGGGCACCGTTCAGAAACCCGAAGGTGAACTATCGGTCCGGCCAGTCGAAGGGTTGTCGTGTACGCGCGACGAACAGAGCGGTAAACGTTGGTGGGGTCTATTCGAGGAGCTGTGCGGTGTTCCGGAAGCCTTTTTCCGTTCCTGTTTCGTGTACAATCTATGCCCTCTGGCATTCTTTCACAAGAGTGGTCGCAACATAACGCCAAGCGAGTTAAAGGTACGACTGACAATTGCACCGTTTGACTCATTTAATAACCAAATTCGTCTCGCGATGCCATTTACTGTTTCCAGGGCAACGCTAAAGGTGAAATACAGGCGATTGCCGAGCAGCATCTAGCGGAGGCACTGCAAGTGTTGCAGCCTAAAATCATCATCTCTGTCGGTCGATATACGGAGGATCGTGTGAAGACGCTGATCAAACAGAACAAACTCGACGCAACCGCTATCCGGACGCTCTGCATTGCTCATCCAAGTCCGCGCAGTCTGAACAACACCAACTGGAACGAAAAGGCGAAACGTTGGCTCGAAGACAACGGCATTATGCCATTCCTGAAGCATCAGTCGACACAGTAAACAACAGTACAACACATTCTCCCCTGTAAATTTCAACCTTCTCAACTTCACTCTAATGGATTGCTTTATGGAAGATGCGCTGCATCAGGCACGCCTGGCGAACGATCTCAAGGAAGTCCCCGTAGGGTGTGTCTTCGTGTATGGGCCCGATGAAGGCGATAGTGTGATCATTGCTCGAGGATGTAATTTAGTAAACGAAACAAAGAACGCTACCCGCCACGTGGAGTTCATCTGCATCGACCAGACGCTCGAGTATGCACGAACGCATGGATTCGACCCACCGGAAAGCATCTTTGCCAGTATCAGTGTGGTGGTGACGGTAGAACCGTGCATTATGTGTGCGGCCGCCCTGCTTAATCTCGGTGTGCGGGAGATTGTGTACGGGTGTCGCAACGATCGCTTCGGTGGCTCAACCGTGCTCGATGTGGCACGATTACTCAAATCGAACATTCCCATCCGCGGTGGTGTGCGGGGCGAGGAGGCGATGGAACTGCTCAAGGAGTTTTACAAGGGTGAAAACCCATCCGCACCCGTGCCCAAGGCGAGAGCCAGTAAAAAGGCTAGCGGATGATAAACCATAATTTCCTGCCATTTTTCTGTTTGTTTGAATTTTTACCTGCGATGTATTGATGTTTAACAATCGATGAGGAATAAAGTTTTTTTTCGTATCAAAAATTCACTCCCAGGAAGTCTCATTGTTGTATCCTCGTGTATCCTCATCGGGAAATTGTTGTATTGTTGAGAAGTAGTATGAAAATATTAGGTACAATTAGATCGCGGACGTTGACGTTTTGTTAAACAAAAAAAAGCGAATCTAGTTTGTAATATTATTATTTCAAGAATGTTTTATTTTTTCCTTCTACTTTCGTATGACTTTTTAGCAAAAAATAATGAAAACAAACAAATGTTATCCCATCCTTCCTAGGCTAAGCACAGACGACAAAATGCTGCCTCTGAATCGTACAAAACATCCGCCAATTATCCTCTACCATCCCCCAACCGATTGCACGACTGAGGTGCGGAGGAGGTGTTCAAAGCGCAACTAAAAAGCAGGACTACTACCGCGTTATCGTCGGTTTATCGCACTTCGTTTGGGTGATGATTTCGACACGGGTTGGCTTGCATCTATTCTATGGGTAATGATGGTGGTACACAGTAGTAGGTGGTGAAAGCAGCAAACCATGTAATAACATCTCATCTCCCTTACTTGCGTTCTATTTTCGTTCATGCCAGGATGTTGTCGGGACTCACGAAGAAAGAATGATTTGAAGCGCATCGAAACAAACACATCAAGTGGGACAAAATCTCTTTCCTGTGGATGTGTGTTATTCAAAGGATACACCCTTTGCATCACATCCGCAGACCGTCATAGAAAAAAAAACAAGAAGATTGCGCTGACATGAATATGCGGGGACTCATCATCATCATCACCAGTAATCGTCACATGTATGTGTTTGTGTCTGTTTGCGCGTTTTTAACCCGTTCTCGTCGTATGCTTATGCTTATTATCTCGAATCACATTCATCATTATCGCAAACTCTATTACTACTAATGCTAGTACTACTGCTGCTTCTACCACCACTTCATGCTATCGCTGCAGCTACTGTCCTCACACGGCAGCGTGAATATATTCTGCAACAATTTAAATAATTCCCCACCCTTCCCGATGGTGGGAAAAGGGCGGAGGGATTTGCGTTCTCCCCGCCTGCTTCTCACGCGCAT
>NC_064877.1:7007500-7032500 GCF_943734665.1 Anopheles aquasalis
AGTGAGCGAGCGAGGTGATTCGGATCTCCGAACGATTTTGGATGCGGATGGTTCTAGGAACGGTCCAGGATAGATCGAACCCCCCACACCCATTCCGCCAGTGTTCCCGGTTCCCATTTAGAACCCTTTTTGTGTGGAAGGGAGAAGAGCAGCGAGGGGTCACGATGGCCACATCAAAACGCCGTCCGGAAGCGTTGATTCGCGGTAATGGGAGTAACCGGCTCGAGGGACTCGGAAGAGCGAGCCGTCGCCCATGGTGCCTTTTTGGGGGGCGACGGGATTAGCGTGGTAAGCCGCTGCGACACTTGGGGATCGTGCGTGAATCGTGCGTGCCGTTCCCTTGCTCTCTCCCTCTCTCTCTCTCTCTCTCTCTCTCTCTCTCTCTCTCTCTCTCTCTCTCTCTCTCTCTCTCTCTCTCTCTCTCTCTCTCTCTCTCTCTCTCTCTCTCTCACTCTCTCTCCCTCTCTTCAATAGGCCACCCTTCGGTTCCGTGCTGTTGTTTTCTCTCCTTTGTTGCCGCGTCGCGGCCCTAAATGATACGCATGCCAGCACGCGATTGCAGCAAGTCCTTCAACAGGACACGATAATGGTGCGTGGGATGGAAGACGGCTGACCTCCAGTCGTCGCGGAAGGTGTCTTCTTCTTGGCACGGCATATTAAAGCCGACGACGATGATGCCCCAGACAATCGTTTGAAAATGAGTAAATACGGTTTTTGGATTAGATTTTATTCAATTCTTTCGAGGCAGTTCCTTTTCAAATGGAACCACCTGTTCCAGCTATTCTAAAGATCCACCTTTTAGCAGATTTTTTTAAAAATTAAATGACTATCTAGTGGTGCAGCCAAGCGGTCGCGGTTGCTATGCTTCGTTGCCAAACTACATCATTGGGTGGTTGCAGAAGTGTTATTGGCGGTTTAGCTTAATAAATTTCGCATGGAAATCAGATTACTCATCGTTTGCTGCGTCATTTCCACGGTTTAGGATGCACGCGATGAGCAATCCAATTACAATATTATTCATGGCTGTCCAACTTGAGATGCAAATCTTGGAGGTGTACTACTGCTAAGATTATATGAATGCGTGATTGTGCCTAGGTGTTACAAAAGTTTGGTCGTTTAAATTATTCTATTCTGTTGAGTTCTTCCTAGTTGCTAACTTTTTGTAAAACATTTTGACAAATGTATTTTGAGTAAACCAATCCTATCATTAGCAGAATGGTTGGATTTGGCTTCAAAGTTAGCGTTTTGGATATGGCGCATCTAATATCCATTTACAGAAGCTGTGATAGCTCCCATCCGCCTCAAACGCTTGATTCGATATCCATCAAGTAAAGTAGTGGTGCTGCAATTGAGTGTAATGCTGTGACCCGTAGTTTACCTTTTTGGTTGGTAGAAAAGTTGCATTTCCTTTGCTAATATTTTTGTTTACCTTTTGCATTCAGTAGGCTATGGTTGCTACTCTAAACCGTGCTACTTGTATCAGCTCACACAGCGTTCGCAGTGGCATCGTTTTGGATCATAAATCCCATTATACTTTTTCATCCACCTCATGCTCTATACCGGATCGGATAGCAGACCCTCCCCATGCCCCAACCTTCCCAGAAAAAGGGTAGACAGCGCAGGGTTAGCGAGGGGAGAGAGAGAGAGGCAGATGCAGGCACGGGAGGGTCGACAGCAAAGAGCATACGTAGCGAGTGGAGCTGCAGCGCCGGTACAAAATCGACACCCGCGACAGTTGATCGGAAGGTGTGCGCTGCAGCCGTGGATGGGATGGGAGAGGCCAGGCGGGACAGGGGGCCGCACTGTCCCGCACCACGTCACGAGAGCAGTGAAGAGGCCACCCTGCGATCGGGCTCGTGCGCGATGCGTTTTGTGCTGCTTCCTTTTTGCTTCCCTTTTTTTTGTGCTGCTCTACCGATTCCGTGTGGAGAGAGCGGGTGTTGGGAGGTAGGAGGGGCAAGGCGGGGGTGTGGGGAGCTGTTTTTGCGCACGCACAAACATACACACATCGGCGACACGAATCGCGTGCGACTCGTGTCTCTCTCAGTCTCTCGCTCTCGCTCGTTCGCATGGTCCGTAGCGATGGCGGTAGCATTTCGTGGGCGTTCGGTCATTTTGATCTGATGATGGTGTGCAGCGGTGGGGCCAAAGGGTTGGCGGTGACAATCCGCCCCCGCTTGCACCTGCAGCGTCAATAACATGTGGCGCATCCGCACCGTCGTCCAGTCGCCTTCAACATTGCTACCTGCGTTGCTCTCCTTCTCCGGCGACGGGATTGCAGATTGACGCCATCCGCCGCCCGATGTCCTCCCCGCAGGTGCGGTTAAGTGTTCGTCTTTGGGATCATGATACAAGCAAGCCAAGGAAGGCATTATCGCACTAAACAGCTGTTAATGGCTCTCGGCATCTCGGCATCTCGGCAAGGGCATTGTAATAAGCCGGTGGTTTACGTAGGTGCTAGGGATTCCGAACAAAAACATTAACATTCCGTGACTAGCGATTACAAGAAACGCCAGAAAACACTTGCTTAAGATGAGATAGCTAATATCGAACCAACAATTAGTGATAAAAAAAAACAATCTTATCTGCAACTCAAGAATAAACATAAATTGTCATACAGTCGAGTAGAAACCACAATAGAGGGCAGCATGAAATATGTGACGCTGGAAATGCTGCTTACACAAAAAAATAATAAGCAACACAATTTACTTAGAAAACTAATGAAGCTATGGTTGGTTAAGCAATCCATTAATGCAAAACAGAAGCTTCTCCCGGGGAAAGCAGTTGCTAGGTGAGCTTCCTGTGGTAGCTATGATTCGCTATATCTGTTGCTTTAGAATAGTAACCTTCTATCCAACCTTTAAATGTTTGCTAATCTAAAAATCGGAAGTATAGCTATGATTGGTCTAAAGTAGATCGTCATATTTAGTTCATACTGATTAAACTAAAATACTAAAATATTAACTGCCCCATGCCTTCCTTTGTTTTCACGAAATATTGGAGTTAAAGCTCTAGGAACTGTCGTGCTCACTCGCTCAAAGAGAGTCCAGAGAATTCGGAATATTCGGGACTGTATTGGACTAGGCATCTCCCCTTTGAACGGAAGCGCATGTTTGGCGATTCGACAAAAAACACTCTACTCAATTTCTTCTGTTCTGTTCCCCGGGTTTATTTCAGGGCCTTCCGGATTCCTGCCAGGCAACTGTGCTGGACGTGCGAAACGTGAAAGGCGCTCCATGGAAGCACCGAGACAGCTGCGGCTCGCTGGCAGCTTGCACCAGCATACCGGTGGCCGCGTGATTGGGGATGGCGCGTTCTAGGGCAGGCGAACCAAAAATCGCGCAACTATTCAACCGACCTGGCTTTCCGTCCGTCCGTTCGTTTGTCCGTTCGTCAGGTTCGCTTCCAGCTAGCAGGCCGGTCTTGGGTGGCGCGCGGTCGTCCTTGAAGGTCAGGCTAGAGCGCGCGGAGCCATGTCGAAATGGATCGCTCGCGTTTCTGGTTGCCAGTGAACCGGCTTCGCCTAGCGCACCAATCGAACCAATCGAATCACCCCCACCCCAAAGGTTCTGGGGAAGGGGAGACCATCCCTTCTCCCTCTCTCTCTCTATATATCTCTTTCGTTCTCTCTCTAGCGTTCTCTCTCAATCTCTCTCTCTCTCTCTCTCTCTCTGTCTGATCGACCCTTTTACTGGAACGGAACCGGGGTAGCGGAAGCGAGGTTAGTAGGTTATATGTATGCATGTAGAGTGGCGAACCCGAAGCCCGGGCGTCGTCGAACGGTGACAACAGCGGCGCACGAACAATGGTGCCGAGAAGCAGTCGTCGTTGGTTCCGTTCCGTCCGCCCCGGGTGGGTTGCCTCGGCGATGCGATTCCAATTTTATATTTTTGACTTGGAGGGCGCATGGCCGTCTCTCTGTTGGCACCTGAGGCATGGGCCTCCGATGCCGATACTATTGCGGCGCCGGATAGAACGATTCCGCGGAAAACAGTTTTCCCGGACATTCCCGTTCCGGGACTGATGAAGTCGTCCTACGATATTGGCTTCCGTCGTCGTCGTCGTCCGTACAAGCGACGATTGTTTGTCTTTGACGCGGCTGCTGCTGCTTCCCCAGTAGACTGGTTGGCAGCACCCAGTTGTAGTGTGGCATGCGAAATGGTGCAGAACAATGGTACGGACAAGTAAATATGAGAAACATAAATATGCGGTCGAAACGAGCACCACAACGCACCGCAGGATGAGGAAGTTGGCGGTGGTGGTGGCGGTGGTGGTGCGATTCCCGTTCCATAGGCAAACCACATCAGGGACAGGGATTGGGAGCGGTATGAGGGGAAAATGGTGAAAAATCTCGCATTCATCCTCACTCGCCTGGCGGCCTGTGTTTGGCTTTGGCTTTGACCATAAACAACACGTACGCACATACATACACGCCACATCGAAATGTGTGACGTCACACAGCATAGCGCTATTCGGTTCAGCGCCTGCTTCGACAGCAAGGTGACAGAATGAAGACAGATCGCGAGACTTTTGGACTTTTATTTTCTGTGTATACTGCGCGGTTTTATGATGTCATTTTCGCACCCAACGTAGGCGAGAGTATTTTGAGGATACGAGATTCCCCCCTAATGATGGTGCGTTACTCAGCGGCTGTGCTGGCTTAGTAAGCCGTGGTAGAGCTAGACGGATCGTAGTGGATCCTCGATGCGAGATGTGTTTTTGGAGCATTGGAACTATAGTACGGACTAAGTGTTGGGAAATATGGTTAAATTTGCGATTATTGTTGAACAGAGATGTTTCAAATTTATGTATACTTAATGTTTTGCACCGCGGTAGATGAATAAAATTTATTACATCCAGAATACACGGTTTTTTTCTTATTAAAGTAAAATATACGAATAAATAACGTTGGAAACGCAATTTTCTGGTTCGAATATGTATACTTAAAGTATACAAACTACACTAATTCAAGGTCTGAGTGAGGTAAGACGCTTTTGTATACTCTACTCCGTTGCGAAACTATTTGTTTTACGATTGCTGCTGCTGCTCATGTAATGGTTAGTTAGGGGTAATGGTCATGCAAGAACACAACTTCACTAGGATGTACCCTGAAGTCTGATGGCCAAGATGCACGACATTGTTCATTTAACCCACGCCTCGGGCAGTCTAACTTACCCGTTGACCTTGACATACATTAGCATACCGTGCTGCGTCGCGTTTGATAACAAAGAACTGGCAATTATTTATGTCCTAATGGCCTGATAGTCTGCCTCCTGCCATTCTTCTAATGCATTATGCTCTATGCTTACCTGGCATGCAACGAGCGAGCAATCAGCGGAACCAGCGAGGAAGGAAGCGCAAAATTCATGGCACAAAATAGAACCTCGTTTGCTAGGATTCGATACGTCCTGTGGCAATTTTCGGGGCCTCCAGCATCTGGTCACGCAAAAGGTACGGCGTAGAAGAAGAAGAAGAAGACAACGACACAATGACGACTGAGCGCAACATCAGCGCCAGGCAGGGGGATAAGAGCATAAGCCTCTATGTAGAGAGGAAACGGACCGACGGACGGAATGGAGAGAAACGAAGAACGAGCAGAAACGGCGTCGCAACATTTGCTTTTACGTTGTTTCTCCGACCGCTCGCCTCGACGGCCTTCCCTGGCATCCCCGAGACTCCAATCGCGCGTACTTTCATGTTCAACGCAACGATCGGTTTGTTTGCTTAGAAACATAAGTTCCGAAGGTGATCTCTGTGTCTGTGTTTTGTTTTGTTTTTTGTTGGAAGGCAACAGGCAATCTACGGCCGCTCCTGTGGCCGTTTCAAACCCCCCGTTTACCTTCCTTCCTTCGTGCTGCATTCAAGTGCATTCAAGATGAGGGGCTTCGCACTGCGGGCCCGATGATCTGTGTGTCCATCTTTGACACGACCAATTTTGGTCTCGAGTCGACTCGCGCGACTCGTTCACAATCCGTGCGGTGGTAGTGTCCCAGGGCGCACTGCGGTTCGTCTTTACCGTCGCCATCACGTCCTCTCGTGACCCAGGCCCCTTCTTTTGCCACGGAGCTCGCGTGCCGAAACACACCACCACTCGTGCCAGTGTCAGCACACACGGTTACCATCACTACTAGCGAGAGAGACAACATGGATGGCATAACAGTAGCCGCGCGTTGTTGCCGTACGCATGTATTATTGCACCCAACAGGCGTCTGCCTTTATGGCGGTACCACTACAGTGTGTCCGGCGAAGCGCGAGCGAGAAAGAGGTATCGGAATCACGTTATCAGTTTGCTTGTATCTCTAGATGCATCCTTTGCGATGCTCCGACTGGAAGGATCAGTCTTTGCGGTTGTGGGATTTAGTATTTCAACTGCAATCCGCCTTTTTTTTTTTGTTTAATCCACACCATAAATTATAAATGAATCCGTTGCGTTGCGTCTAGGTAGATAGAGGCGGACCGCTGTCGCTGTGGCTGTGCGAGCGAGATTACGTTATCAGGTGTGTGAAATATGCCACGGAGCTTGTGGTGACCCTTTCGTGCGGTCTACGAGCCAACGGGCATGATAACGGGGATCGAGAGTGTGCAGAGAAGGAGAGCGACAAAAAGAGCGTTGGCGGTGGTTTGGTGGTAAACAGCATCTCGCCACCTCCGGACCACTCCCAATCCGCTCACCTCGGGATTAGCATCTCGGTGCGGTGATAATGGAGAAGTGGAACTTGCACGGTTCGCACCGCGCTGGACATGACGGCGTTGCATCGATAATGAATGGATCACCGAGCGAACTCATTTGAACCCTCCCCGTGCATCCGTTATGCATTTTTAACATCTTTTCTTTATTGGAAAGGAAAGAAAGAAACGTGACGAGGAGGAACGGAAGGGGGGGTAATGAAATATTCATCCGGAAAAAGAACAACCTCAGCGCGCGAGCGCGTTTCGTTATCACTTAAAGAGTACTGCACACAGTAGTGTGCCGATCAGTGCGCCATTATTGTGCTGAAATACGACCATTAAACATTAAATCATGGGTGACTGCACCGTCTACTACTGTCTCGTCAAACAGTATGGCCTCGATGCGATCGGTCCTTCCTTACTCACGAACCGCTAGCTCGCTGCTGTACAGATAAGGCGCAAACAGGTTGACAGTTCGCGTTCGCTCAAAGCGTCACCACCAGAGCACCAAATGCCAATTCGCCCATATGCGTTCGATAGCAGGCCATGGCAGGCGCATTGCTGCTGGCTCGGCTGGTTGCTTGGACTGTTGCTATGCCTCTGTATGGCCGTTGCCAAGTGAAATTGGCCGTGGACACACATCGCCTCGACGCGCGGTGCAGGCCGCGATTTTCTCCCTGCAGCCACCTATAGAGTGGCACTGACTGGCCTGGCCTGGCCTGCATTGCCCTGCCCTAGGCTGTGCACCGATCCGACCACACATACACAAACACACAGGTTGCGGCCAATAGGTTTCACCCGAAATAGAAGCGAGAAAACGAGCGATATTATTCGCCTATTAAGAGTGAGTTTTCCTCGGCGATTGCATCAACGCCACTGCCAGATGGCGCCCGTGTCCGTAATGGTGTTGAGTAAACGGCGCGACAGAGAGAGTAAAAGAGAGAGAGAGAGAGAGAGAGAGAGAGAGAGAGAGAGAGAGAGAGAGAGAGAGAGAGAGAGAGAGTAGCACCGAACAGTTCCCTAGGTGCCATTCAGAATGTTCATCGCCTTTTTTCCGATAAGAATAGAACATGTTGCACAAAGAAAGTAATTGTTCTCGGTAGCTGGTACGTGCCCCCGGGACTCTCGCAGGAGCTTACTTAAAATCGAATTTTGCAGCTAATTGTCAAGAGTGGAGCGTTCGAGCGGCGAACGCGGCAATCCTGGGCGCGCAACTTGACTCCGCAGAGTCCGCGGTCCGCCGTTACTAGGATGGACTGGGCATGTGATGGGTTGATGCTGAAAAGGAAAGCGCTCGGTCACGGTTCACTGCCAGCGGACGAACCGAGTGGGAAAAAGCGAAAAGCAAACGCAAGCGACGGCGAGGCCTGCTCCGCATGCAACCACGAAAGCATAGCGGAAAGAAGTGGGTCAGCCTGGTGGCCGTCCGCATGGGTGGCGCATGCACCCATGAGGTGGGGGAGCAGCACCACCTCTCCGTGTGCCTTCCAGCCGCATGCGTCGGAACGGAAGGAAGGAGAACAAGGTTTTTCAAGGTTGGAAAAGCCCATTTGCATGCCAAGGACCTCCACGAACTACATCGCATCGACTCGGAACGGGCCTCCAGAACGCGTCCGGCGTCAATATATAGAGTACAGTAGGGCCACCGAACGGAAAAGCACTGAAAAGCCACTTGGCGAGAAAAGTTTTTCGCATGATTAATGATCTCTTCGCGCGCGTGGTCCGGAAGGTCGGTGTTCAGGAAGGTGGTACAGGACAAGGACAAGATAAATACGACCACCAGCTGGCCAACGGGCGAAAGAGAATTGGACCGACGTGCCAAAGATTACCCGAAGGTGCAAAATCAAAGCGATAGCTGGGGCGTAAAAACAACGGAACAGAGTTTTGGAGGTGACAGTGATGGGACAGAAAGGCGGTGGATCATTAACAAGCTTACTTTCTTAGGAGAAGGTCTGGTTACTCATGTGAAAGGTTCTGGCACGTTCGTGTTTCTCCATCGACTGTGGGTCACCGAAGAACTAGAAGTTCTTACAGGTGTTCCGGTTTCTGCGAAGATTCTGTCCTCTCTCCCCTACCTGACCAGACGGTTTTCAAGAATTCTCTTCATTTCTTTCTGTTCCTTTCGCAGGATTACGGTTACTAATCGATGATTAAAGTCAAATTTGTCACAAGAATTGCTAAAAAATCCAGTTGATTGAACATGGATTTGTTCAACACCAAAAATGTATTTGTATTCCTCATCCGATTGATGAATTTTTCCATATCTACAAATCCATCGCAACTCCTGTCAGTAGTGATGTTGAACTTGACCGGACATATTGTACTTGATGTCCACCCGCAGTACATAGAAGTTGCTAATAAACTTCTTGGTGTAGCAGCGAGATGACAATTAGCACATCCTCCCCAACCCCGGGTGTACCACGAAGCCGGTACACTCCCACAAGCTGGTCACGCTTGCGTTTCGACCGATACCCGATTCTGGGCACGTGTAGCGGGCCCGTGGACGACACACTTGTGCCAAACTCGTAAATTATGTAAATACTGCTAACCTCCCTGTTGTGGATTGACGTGGATTAGACTTGAGTTACGGGTGTTTGAAACTCGATTAACCACACTTCGGTAAATATTGTTTTCGACAAATCCACGCCATCACCGGTGGTCCAATTTAGCGTGATGCGGTGCCTCTCGCCCCTGGCTCGTTGCCTTTTAATGCTTTTGGCAACGAGCTTAGCTCCACGCTGTTGGCCGCCACGGTGTCGGTGTCGGTTTTGATGCAGATCTCACTGTCATTTGAAGGCCATTTGTTCTCCAGCTCTCCTCGCACGGTGCTAGAGAAAGGTGGTGCACGACGACCACCACCGAGGACCACCGGGTCCCGAGAAGAGCGGCCATTTGATGACCATGTTCGGTGTGCGCGTCCGTAGATGAGCATCGTTTGCAAATTGGGGTCGTTGATGCGTCCCCGTGCCTCCCTGGCCTGCCTGTCCGGGTGCGGTTCCACCTTTTTTGCGCATTCATCCGCACCCCGTACCCAAACGGTTCCAAACGGATAACAAGCGAACGAGCGAGTACGTCTCAGCAGAGCCAAACTCGGTCGGTCCGCATCGGGGAATCATTGGGGTAGTTACGGCGCATCTCGAGACCCCCCCCCCCCCCCCCCCCGCCACCCCCGAACGGCGCTCGGTGATGAAATTGTAGCGGGACGAATAGGCGAGAGCGATTCGCGAAGAAAGACAAATCAAAACAACGGAAGTTAATGATGAAGATGATACGGCGAAAGGCGGCAGAAAAGGCGACCACCGAACAGCGCCTCTTTATCCGTTCGCTTTTGTTTTCGCACAATCTTCGCACAAGTAACATTTTGTGCCGCGTGGGCCAGAAACACCCCCCTCCTTGGGATCTTCCCTTCACTCGCCACGATCATGATTCATCGGGAGCTAAAAGGGTTTTTTGATAAAAATAGACGGACTGACCAGTTGCATCAACAGTTAAGCATCTTGGGGGGGAGTTGGGTGTTTGCTATGGATTACATTGCAAATACACTCGGCGTCGAAGAACACGGATAACTTTATAGCAATCACATCGAACGAGCTGTAGATGACGGGTTCAAGAGCAAATGCAAATGCTTGGAAAGTGATGTTTGCACCTAATGCTTTGCACTTTAATCGCATTCTCGCACACATCACATGGAAGGTGTGTAAAACCATCCTCTCGTCACTACAATCGTTAAACATTCAACAGCTGTTCCTTACCACGGTTTTCATTTGTCTTTTATTTTTACAAGCAAAGTCAGCTTGAAGAGGTTTGGAGAGGGAGACAAAAAAAACCACGGAGCGACGACGGTGGGTAAAACCGAAAACACTGATAAGCCTCGTTTTATCGCACACGGTTTCGACGTCACTGGGTACGTCACGAGATGCGTAAGTGGCGAGTGTGTTTAGTGAGGAAGCAAGCACGGAGGCAGAGAGAGAGATTGAATTACACCAGCAT
This sequence comes from Anopheles aquasalis, assembly GCF_943734665.1. Classification (NCBI taxonomy): domain Eukaryota; kingdom Metazoa; phylum Arthropoda; class Insecta; order Diptera; family Culicidae; genus Anopheles; species Anopheles aquasalis. Next base: position 7,018,160 of record NC_064877.1, read on the forward strand.
TTTCTTCAATTACCGATGAAAGTAATAACTTCAGAAGGTCATTTCTGCTTTTGATCAAAGGGTAGAGGATTTGCCGTAGATGGGCAGACACACTACCTATAGTTTTAATGGTGCATTACCTGAACAACCTAGAGATGGGTCCTAGAGTTATTATCCGCAACAAGTCGGTGTACTTGGTGTACATCCTTTTTTGTCTACCAGCGTTGTCCGGGTATCTTATCTGTCGAAAAAACTGTTATCCATCACATATAAAGCATCGAAGTGCATTTCGCGAATCCTTCTGCCGTGCAAGAGCTGTAGCCGATTGATTTCTTCCACTCAAGAGTGTTACGATGCAGCACATTACTGCATCTGCATTTGCATCAATTCTAATCGGCTTACGACCACCGGAACAGGCTGCACTGCAATTGTTCATCTTATTTCCATTTCGAGAAATCGGCTTCACCTTCACGTAGAAGCTACTCCCAGAAGTGGCGTTAAGATCACCCGTGCAGTCAAAGGCCATGAGGTCCGATTCGTTTAATGTCTACACATCGTATCGCGGCCGGTGAAGTGCCGCGAAGATCGTATGCTCGTTTGGTGGCCGTAAACTGCAGTTTCAATGCAGCAGCAGCAGCCCATGTGGTGCCCACACGCTGGCGATGTGATCCCTGTTTGCCACTTCTTACCTTTCCAAGCTTTTTCCACACTTGTTCCGTTGAGCTGGGTCTTGGCATCGTGTAGGAGCGTCTTCGAAACGAACGACACCGTTGGTCCGGGGGTCTGCGGGTGTGCTGATGTGAGGTGACCGCGCCACTAGACGTCTTACTTTTCCTTTTTTCCTGCTTCTTCGATTTCATGATTTCAACAGCACCATCAACGTGCCGCGGCATCGATGGCAATCAGTGGCTTAAGAGGCCTGGGGTGGGTGGCACTAATGCTGGAGACGACCACCCGAAAAGCGGGGAAAATGGTTGAACATGGAGCTACTTTCCCGGTGCATCGGTGCAAGTGTTTTTTTCGTACCAAGCGGTATGCTAGAACATTTATGACACCCTCCGGACAGGGCCGTTTGTTGTTGCTGCTGCTGCTGCTGGTGGTGGAACATGGTACGCCATAGGGCGCGCACACATGCCTATCGGTCCCATCAATATCCGTGAAGATGCTGAACGATTCCAACGCGCTGTTCTGTTACGCTGTTACCAGTGGAACCATCCGCATGCTAAGTAGTGTAACGTAGGTCAATAGGGTTAATAAGTACGAGCTTAGTTGGCATAATCTGTCTGGGTGTTCCGCCAGCAGCGGTGCTACAGTGTGAAGCGAGAGTGCTGCCCGAGAACGTACTCTGCACTATCGGATGTTTACCGAGATGTCTAGCATACTTTGGTTTTATAGACATGGCGATGGTCTAGCCAGGGCTTTAGTATGGCAGTCTACATTTAATCCAAATCTAATTTCATTCAACATACAGATAAGAGAAAAAGAATGTCGCAAAACAATTCCCTTTCTGACTCCATGCGAATCATGGTACAGCATGGTAAACAAGTCTACATTGGAGTTATTTTGGACCCGGCCTGAGGCAGATCTACGAAATCGTTCGTTCTGCGTTGGGTTTTGTGACACACAGCGAACGACTTGATGTACTGGTAGATAGCATCTATCGCACTAATATGAAACAAACATACTACAAGAAAAGGCAAAAAAATCCCTCTTCATTTACCAACCATGCCACAAGTGCCACAGAGCCAAATCACCACACGAAATATGCGATCGCTGTGTCAGCAGCAAACGGGAGATGAACGTCAGCGAAAAGGTACGGGGCTCCGTTCAGCAACAATCGAATCGAGATGGCGATGAAGTACGCCTCCAAAGGTGCCCTTCCAACCATGGCTTGCTACAAATAAATTTCCATTGGAGAACGCTCATGCCAGTTATCGGTGCTGTCGCAGCTGAAATTGAATTAAAAGCTCCCCAGCAATTACTTCATTATCAGCAGCAGCACCAGCGGCAGCGCCATGGTTAATGCCACCAGCAACGTCCATGTTGTGTGGTAGAGAGTGAGGGCAGGGGCGAACGAGCTTGGCTCGACAGTCCGCAAACGCGGGCCTTAAATATGTCGCCCCACATTAACGCCTGGTTAGCCAAGGTGCATCGCAAAGGTTGATAGGGCGAGGTTGGTTCAAGAAGCAGATACGAAACCCAGTGCGGTGTGCGTTAGAATTGGACATATTGCTGGGAGATCCAACGTGCCCACTGTCTTCGGTGGAGGATGCTGTAGCACCGTATCCGCCTCGACGGTCACGTCGGACTGTCGGATACGGCCGCTACCGTGTCAATGGCCGCTCGCGGAACTCGCCACGGTCAAAACATCGCTCTTTCGGGGGGGCCTGCTTCTGCTGCTGCTGTTGGAAACTGTGTTACGAAAGAAAGTGTGCCCACGACCCCCCTCCCGGCCACTCCATCCCCTCTCATATTGCGATTGTAAAGTGGCAGGCCCCGAACCAAGCCCCTGCACTGCCGCCACCCTCCCGCCCCACCATTGACCGGATCAAAACAAAAAACTCCGAATATTTACGAACTGAACTGTTGCTGCCTCTTTTCCCCCTGGAGCGGGCCCGGTTATGTTGTCTCCGTCTCCGCTTGTTGTGCACGCTTTGGGACGCACTCCCCTGCGTCACGTAGGCCCTCTCCGCAGCTGTTTGCACCCCGCGGGATCCCTGCTCTGTCCATTCATCTAGATTCAACCTTCAAATTTGTGCTGCGGGCCACAACATGCGTTAGCATCGAAACATAACAACTGGTGGTGGTGGTGGTGGTGCTAATGCTGGTTGCTGGTTGATGCTGCAGATCAGTCGTGTGTTTGCGATGCTATTTTTAAACACATTCCTCATGTTTTGTCATCGCTCGCCTGTTTTCGCTTTAGTCGCGAGATGTTCGGAATTGTATTTCTATTTTACGTTCGATCCAGCATCCAGCCACTTTTCGATCCACCCTGCGAACTGGAGAGCTTTTGTGGTGGTCGCGTCGATGAGCTTTCCAGCAGCAGCTTATATGCTGACGAGGCAAAAAAGAACGGAACCGAACCCCACGTAAAACGGGTGGCGGATGTGTAATCACAACAGCAGGCTCGTCGACGGGTCTATTTTGGACCGTGGGGTCGCAAATCACAACATTCCAGCTTCCAAATTTTCTGTTTGATCCTCCGCTTCCCGTTGCTGCTGCCGGCACCTTGGGTACGATATGGGTTCCGGCGTTGTGTCCAGCAAGGTGGAGGAAAGCATACGTGGTAACATCGCGTGGAAGGATCTGAGTGCGGACGTGCGAAAGGTAAATATCCAACGCGACGAGATCGCGGAAGGCCGTGGGCCTTTTTCGTTAGCGACGGACTCTCATCATCATCATCATCATCATCCCGTGTGGCTTGGTAGGCGCTGAACAACGATGAGAACGACTATCGGAAACAGATTCGCCAGTACAGCCTTCACAATCAGCTGCGATTCCGGGGTAACATCGGTAGGTATCCATCACTGAGCTTAGGAGAGAGCTGACGGAATGTAAACCACCATCCCATCCTTTTTCTTTGCAGTCTTCGGTGTGACGAGAAATGAGAAGAAGTATTACGAGCAGCTGGTGGAGGTGAACATTCGGGCGTTGCACATCTTTCCTTATCACCTGGCGGACGTTATCACCAAGGGGTTACGCGTAACACCATTCAACTACTATACAGGTACTTCATAGCGCGCTGGGTGGCTGTAATGCGTTGCGCTCTCCCCCAACCGTGTGCGGCTTACTGTAGCCTTTATATCTCTCCCTCTCGGTCTCTCCTTTGTAGATATGATTGCATTCCTTCTAACACACGATAAGAACTATGACGCACTGCCCAACTTTACGGCGGCCGACTGCCTGCGGGTGCTGGGCATTGGCCGGAACGAGTATTTATCCATTTCCAGTGACTTGAAGTCCAGCTCACCGCGTTCGTTTTTCCGCAAAAATCCGTACCACTTTCTGCCAAAATTCCCTCGTACCGTCCCGATGCACCCGTGGTGGATCGTCGAAATAGGTCACATACTGGAGAAGGATGTGGAGGTAAGCGATCCCCATCATATCCGTGCCGTTCATCCCGAAAAGTGCTCATTGCTTTACGTTTCTGTCACCAGAGCTTGGGCAGCGATGAGATCGCGATGATTGATCAGCTGATCGACTGTGGACCACAAACGGCCGGTACGCTTAACCTTGAGACGGTGCAGAAGCTCTATCGGCGGGGGCTCATCTACCTGGACGTACCGATCAGTGGCGAGGATCGTATTAACATTCCTCCGTTGCGCAACTTTGTCATGAACCGGGTAGCAGGGGATTATTTCGAGAACCTCCTCTACAATGTGTTCGTCACAACCGACGAACAATGCACGATCGCGGAGGTAACCGTGGTTCGCTTGTTCTCAAAAGCACCTTCATTCGTAATGTTTCATTTTCTGCCATCAGCTTTCACAGATCCTCCAAGTGCAGATGGATATGGTGAAGCGTGCCACGGCATTGTTCTGCCGCTTGGGTTTCGCCAAGATAGTGAATGCCTTCTCTGAGTACAAGCTGGACAGTAGCTGGCTTCAACCGCAGCAACAGCAGCCGGACGGTGCGGAGGATCCGGCCGCGTACAATTATCACGCCCTGCTCCTGTCGGAGGTTCCGCTCGAGGTGAAACCGTCGCCCGATGGTAGCATTTCGCCGACCGGTCCACCGGTTTTCTTTTCTCCGTCCGATCCGAGCAGCCCAACGTCACCGTGCGCCGGAGAGTCTGGGGCAGCAGGTGCAGGAACACTTACACGCGGGAAACGTATTGGTTTTCTTTTCGATTCCACACTAACTGCCTTCCTGATGATGGGCAATCTATCGCCCGGACTGAAAACGCATGCCATTACGCTGTTCGAGGTGGGCAAGCTATGCGATGAGGGCATGTCCGATTTGTTGGAGGAGCTTGAGAAGGTGTCGATGCTGGATGCCGAAACGGAAGGGGATGTTAGCCGGTACTTTAATCATGCGGTACTGCTCCGGTCTACGATCGTGGCGCTAAAGAGCTCGCTCAAGATCGAGCTTGATCTGTTGCGGCTCGAGAGCATCGAGGGGCTGGATGTGCAGACGCGCAACCGATTGCTGGAGCGCAAGTATCGGTATCTCATCTCGGCCGCACCACTTTCCAGTGCACTATCGAGCCAATTTACGATTCCGTTCTTCGGGCAGTTCTACCAAAGCTCGCCCGAGTCCCACATCTGGTCGAAGCTCTTCTACTACCACATGGGTGGCTATGGGCCACCTTCGTTGTTTCTGAAGAAAGGTTCGCACTGGCCTGTTAGGATGAAACAACAATAAGACTAACTCTATCACTTTTCATCTAAACAGGTACGGTGCTGAAGACGTTACCTCGAATTTTCCTTGGCTATGGAAAGCTGCTTATCACCATCGTGAACACTGATTCGTACGTGCTGAACTCGGAAAAGTTCTACACCTTGAACGAGCACCTGAAAAACGAATGCTTACTGATTCAGGGCTACGGACGCAACGAACCGGCCCAGGTGCACTACGAACCGTTCCCATTCGACAGCAGCAACGGTATGGATGGTAGTGCCTCCTTCCTTGGTTTGGTAGCTAATCAAGATCCAATCCGTTTATAGATGAATCGAACCGCTGGAGCCAGCATAGTGTTTTTAACGGGTTAGCGCAGGTCATTGATATGGAGCGTACGTTTGGTTACGTTACGTTCATCAACACGGGTGTCCCGGATTATGGTAACTGCTATTATTGTATCTCCTGTTGCTTCTTTGTGGATTCATTTTCGTTTTCCGGATCTCTTCAAAGGATGTGAAGATAGAAACCCATCGGTAGTGCTTAAACGAACTCGAAAGGGAGGAAATAGTGCTGCCAAACATGTACGCCAACCTAGCGTAACTGAGGAAAGTGGCAACACAGCTCAAGGAGGATCCGCAGATCCTTCATCAGCCATCGATGGAACAAACGGAGTGCACCATGAGGCGGAAACAACTGAGAAACAGTCTGCGTCACTGATCGTTGAATCAGATTCCGATACAGGTAAGACGATGGGATACTATTGCTCATGGATTTGTGTTTGAATAATATTTTTCTTTTCCCTTTCATAGAAATATCGCGGAAAAACTCGCTACAGAGTGCACCAGAGGTTGGTTCGGCATTCTAACGAGGGGATTTAATGAAAATCTAATCCATTTATCTTACGGATTGCAGGAGTGGACCATACTGGACGTTAATTTCGGCATTCCACTGTTCGACGTCGATTGTAACACCAAAATATGCCAAAATATTGTGAAGCGACTGTGCATTGAGGAAAAGTAAGGATTTTAGTGTATGAATTTCGGAGCCAGTCCCCTATTTCCATTTATGCCTTATCTCTTGCAGCATATCAACACTGATGGAAGTCAATCAAGCTATGGAACGCAAATACCTGAAATTCATCTCCCAATGTTTGGTGCGTAAAATCTAGTCGATTGTCGACCTACTTTTCATGGTGTTTGACTGAAATTGACCCCGCTTTTTCACGGCATTTCATTCACAGTTTTTCGAGGACGAAAACATGGAACTAATTAAGGCAGGGAAGTACGTGCCAAAGCTACGCATCAATCTTGCTTACAAACATGGAAAAATCCAAAGCTGGGATGGATAGATAGGCCAAAGCGCGACAACGGTTCGTGCCGCGTGTGTTCGCGTCTCCACTGGCCAAAACGTCCTGCCTTCCCAACCCCGCCTGGTTCCATCCATTACACCATCCATCGCACCGGTACCGTTTCCAGTGATTATTGTTTAATGTTTTTATTTTGCGTTGCCTTTAATAAAGCGATATAATCGACGACGGTTGGCTGCAAAGCTAGTCAGCCATATATATCCGCACGCGTACCGAACCCGGTTTACGGAATTTACAGGCCAAAGAGAGTAACCGCAAGTTTAAATTCCGGCCGGCAGCGCGCTTTGCTAGCTGTCAACCGGGGGTCGCCCACTTGTCAAACGTCAGCAGCAGCAGCCGTCGTCTACTTGGACCGCAGGTGAACGGGTTTTCGCGTTTTTCCGGAAGGAAAAACTCCGGATGCTACAGTGAGGTGCGTTTCGGCGAACCGACCGACGTTTGCACATTCTGGCAGCGGATCCGGAAATCGAGAAAAGCTGCTCCAGATCGAATCCGCTCTGTGCTGTTGGCAACCGGCAAGAAGGTACTCGAGCAAGGGCACGCCGTCTCCTCCCGTCGGTGGAATGCGGTAGTGTGAGCGAGACAGCACTAGAGTTGTTTGTGAAATGTGTGTGCTTGTGGCGCGTACGCGCGCGTGTCTTGTGGAACTAATCGAGCCCGGGGGGGGGGGGGGGGGGGGGGGGTGGTGCCGGGTGCGGGGATTCGCGAGATGCGGATGAATGAAAACAAAGCTGAAAAGCGAATGAAAATTTCCCCCACATACGTCGCAGCAGCCCGTGGGAGGGGATTAGGTGTGGCGAAGTGCTAGTTTGTCGGGGAACTCGTTCAATGGTACTTGTGTTCCCGGCGGGGGTAGGTAGCGGAGGCAAGAGCGTAGAGCGAACGTGTGTGAACCGCCACACCAGGCGTACCGCTTTTCATAGGTTCGTTGACATCTTGCGTGGCCGGCGACTGTGAGGGTGACTCGTAGGTGGTAACTACCGTTCCGTGACCAAGAACGAGCGAAAAAAACCCTTTTTGGAGTTCGCGTGTGCATGTGGGGATATATTGTGCTACGTGCAGTACGAACGACCTTTACCAATGACGATTGCCGGAAGAAAGGAGTTGAAATCGTTCAGAGGCCTAAACATCCGTTACTGCCCGGAGGCCGATGAAAAGAGTTGAGTGTACGCGTATTGTGCGTATTGCGTGGCTACCGCAAGCGGCAGAAAAAATCGAATTAATTGCTGTTCCACCGTGGGAGTGGGGGTACCACCCGGTTCCGAGCTCTACATAGTTCCGGGGAATAGCAAACAAAATAAACTCACGGCCTTCCGCCGCCGTGAGTGAGAAAGGGATGGCATGCGTGAATGCGTTTGTTTACGTGTGTGCGCGTGTGTGCGCCTCGTGCGCGCGCCAAGTTGTCAAACTCGCGAACGTCACTCACGCACCCCCTTGGCATTTTCCGTCCACCACAAACCCGAATGAAGCAACCCGGTAAAAGACGAAGCATTTGCCCGCTGTTGGGGTTCAGGAAAATGGGAGGTGGAAAACCCAATGTGCACGTGAGAATAGAAAGATAATCATAAGCCTGCTAGCATCTTACGACTTCTTTTTAGCAATTTAGGAATTCCCTGACTCGTTGCGTGGCTTTGAGACGTCGAGCTGCACGATGATATGGAACTATTGTAGAGGACTTTATCCAAGGAAGATGCGTTACTAAGGAAGCTGTAATAACAGTAGAGGGCCAGTGCTCCATTTGTTGTGTTTAATCGATCACATTTGTTGTAGGTCATGGCAAATCGAATGTTACCGTCGTTTATGAAGCTGCAACCCTTTTCCCTCGATTACCCCCTACAAGATTGTACGGCGCGGTGCTAACCGGGCCGTCCGCTTCTTCTTCTTCTTCGGTCGCTCTTCGTGCGAAGTGAAAGGAACTCACGGGGTTTTGACAGCTCGATTGAGAAGAAAAATTCTCCGTCGGGATCGTCGAAAGAATTTTTTCATCCGAAAACGCAAAATTACTGCATCCGGGACGTCGCAGAATGGTCTGAGTGGTAGCGCAAAAGGTAGACGCAGCCACTGGTAATCCATTTCGACATCCTACCATCGACGGCGCCACGACGCAGTGCACGGAAAACGGAAAGGTACGGTTCCTCCGCTCGCGGTGAGGCAATCACGCAAGCAACAACAGCAGTAAAAACAACAACCCCAACAAGGCCCCGCACAACTGCGATGGATGAATGCAAGGACAACGAAGCGAATAAGTAGTGGCAAAGCAAAACCGCACGGCAGGAAACACGGGAATCATCATCGTCAGCAGTAATTAGCGGCCCAGCTGCTGCTGTTTCATCGCGTAACGTCCAGGTGTCTTTGACTTCGTGCAAGGGAGCAACGGGAGAAGAACCTTCTTCTTCGGTAGCGGTGGCTTCGCAGCGCAAAACATGCCCCAGTGGGAGTGAGAAAGAAAGCAAGAGAAGGGAGCGGTGGAGGGAGAAAGGGTTGTGCGACGGACGGGCATCGATTTGTGGTGGCGATCTAGTGTAGTATCTCTAGTGTTTTTCTTTTTCTACACCAGCGACACGCTCCGCCTGGTGTTGCGCCAGTTTACTCATGTGCCCCCCGACACACAATGTATGTCGGATGAAACGTGACCCACCGTGTGCGGAGTGCGTATCTCGCTCAAGGGTGATGATGAAAACTGATATAAACGCACGGACCAGCCCAGTGCAAAAAACGATTGTCCTGGTTGTGCGCTCGATAGTAAAAAAAGAGTTGTACGTTCGTTTCGTCGATGCGTACGAGCCAGCTAGAATCGAAGAAATCGAGCGTTTTAAGCTGTGTGCTCGGTGTACAAGAATGCTAAGTAGGCTTATATCTAGTACACAGCCGGCTTACGGTGGAGCAGTGTTTGCGAAAAATGATAAAAATGCAATGAAAGCGAGAGCCGGTATAGACCAGTTCATCGTAATAGGCTATTTGTCATCGGATGGTGCTAGTCGTAAACAGAAAATTTCTCGAATGACTGTGCGGTGTAAGCTATCGAAAATGCTAACATAGAACCTTTTTTTGTTGTTGTTGCAGATTCGTTCGAATTCGTTCACTATAGCCGTAAACGGCGGCTACTACATCGAACGCGGAGAAAAAATAGCAAACGGACGAACAGATCGCCCATATTCTGACGGAGAAACGGGAATCGAGTTAACCACACGGGGGTCATGTCATGTCAGGAAACGACGCGAGCACAGCAGGATGATCCGTACGCGTTCACCGAATCGGCCCCACTGCAGGCGAACTCGTTGGTCTATGCAAACCATTCGAGTGCGGTCGGTACGAATGCTGTCACCGTGGTATCGAGCAGCCCAGCAGGGATCAAAACCGTTCCCGCAACGATCGCAGCGACCGGAGGAAGCGTGCTTGCGACAGGAGCAGGCTCCGTGGCGACCCTATCGGCGAAGGATGCGATAACCATTTCAGGGACGCGCGTTCTAGGGCCGCAATCGTTCACCATCAGTCGGGGGACCACGTCCCAGGCGCAAATCATCCCGCAGCAGTTGAAGGTGCGCTACAATGGCGTTGTCTCTTCCACGGCGAACGGTCAAAAGACGCTGACTGTGACGGCAGCTACGCCGGTGTTTACGAAGCCGCTGCAAATTAAGCAGCAAACGACACCGGGCATGGCACCGGCACAACCAAGTACGGTAACGGTGGGCAAGCTGATCAAGAAGGTGGTACCGCAGAAGTCGCCGCTGTTAGCAACGGTTGTTACTAGCAACCCGAAGGGAATCACCCAATTGCAACAGCAGCCGCAGCAACAACAGCAGCAGCAGCAGCAGCCACAAACGATACTGCAAGCGACTCAGTTATCGTCGTCCAACTCGCCTGTAATTTCGGCTGGTAGCTCTATACTGACCACGGTCACGACGCCCACCGGGACGGCGTTAAAATTAATCAAAATACCTGCCAATCAGCTGAGCAAAGCGACAGTCACAGGCCTCCAGTCTGGCAATTTTATACAGGTCGGCACCACTGAAGGGGCCCGGAAGTTGCTAGCCAGCGGTGTGAATGTGGTTAGTGCTAAGCCGACCGTTACGATAGCTGGTACTAGCAGTACACCGGTGACCGTTGCTGGCACCAACACGGCCAACCGGCCGAATACAGCGACTATCGTTTCGGCCTTACCCACCGGTGCACCGACCAAAATACGGCTCATACAACCACAGTCTCAGGGGAAGTTTTATCTGCACACACCGAATGGTACCACCAGTCTGGCCACCAGCACGACCCAAATCTCCAATCCCATTAGCATAGCAACCATACGAAACTCGTTCGTGCGGCAGCAGCAGATTAACGTGGCAAAGCCGCAGCAACTGTTGCATCAACAACAACCGAAAGGTCATCTGGTGCAGGTGCAACAGCAACAGCTGATAAAACAATCACCTTCACCGACACCATCAGCGCAACCATCTACTGCAGCTAACCCGGTACAGCAGCAGGTGGTCCAACAGAAGCCCATCATCGCAACGGTATCCAAGCAGACACCGCAACAGATCATTGTACAGCCGTTGCTCAAGCAGGGTCCTGCCAAGCAGCAAAAACCAACGATTCAGATCCTGCATCAGAAAATTATACCGGCACCGGCCAAGCAGGCGACGTCTCAGGAATCGTTACTTACCAAATCGGTGGAAACGACGACTTATGTTACGCAGAAGCAAGGGCTTAACATTCAGTTGCAGCCGCAGGTGCAGCAGCAGCAGCAACAGCAGCAGAAGCAACAACAGCAGCCGTCGCCACAACAGCAACAGCAGAAACAACAAACCTTTATTGCGAAGCCGCTCCAAGCACCGATTGTGCAGAACAATCTACCGCAGACTCTGTTACAGCAGCAACCACAGCAACAGCAACCCCAGCAATTTCTGCTGAATGCAAAAATACAATCACCGTCCATTAAGGTACAGGGCCAAATTCAAACTCAGCATACGCTGCCGCAGACACAGCAACCGCAGGGGTCACCTCAGTTACAGGCAAAGCAACCACAGGGTTCACCTCAATTGCAACTAAAGCAACGTAAAGCGCCTCAAATAGTAAACCACCAGCCTACTTTGCTGTTGCAACAGCAGCAGCCACAGCAGCAACCAAAGCAAATGGTTCAAAAAACGGTTCCGGTGTCACTGCTTACTAACTCTACGTCCCAAGCCTCAACGGGATCGCTCTTGATAAAGACGGTTGGCACTGGAGTCGGCAATCGTAACGGCAAACAGGTGGTTAACTCCTCCGGAGGGCAGCTATTAATGCCGGTGCGCTCAGTTGGCCAAACAAGCTTGCTTATTAAACCGGAATCGGTGGTCGTTCCCGGTAAACTTCCCGCCCCTTCAACTGCGCCAACACCGTTAAGAACAACGACGGTAGCATCGGCAGCTCCTGCTACGGCACCGCTACCAGCGGCTGCTGAGATTAAAGCAGCGGTGCTGAGTTCCGCTAAAACGACCACACCTTCATCTTCGTTTAGTGCAATGCAGACCAAGGAGAAGGGTGGAGTCGTGTCGGAGACGAAATCTTTGATAACGGCGAGTCCCAAGCCAGCAACTCCTGTACTGGTGAAAGTAGTGCCGTCACCACAGCCGGTACAACCCAACGCGACTGGCAAAGGAGCCGGTCGGCCAACCTCATCAGGAGTGAGAAAAACTGCCGGTACCGGTCCGAAGAACAATCCCACCGCATCCGTTGCGAAGCAACCGAAAGGGAAGCGAGCGTACACACAGCGTGCCACGCAGCAAATTGGAAGTTCGGAAAAGTTTTCAAATGACAGTTTGGAAAAGATCGCTGTGTCGTCTCCTGCTGGCCTGGAACCATCAGGGTCCACTGGCGGTGGTAAGCTGCCAATGTTTGGTGTTACGAAAGTGAAAACCGAAGAAGGAGTTGCTGCCGAAGCTGCGGAGGATGATGAACTGGATGTGAAACCACCCAAGCTAAAGTATGGTTCAGGCTACCGAGGGACTGGCGGTGGTGCCATTGCCGTACCAATCAGTCGCCCACAGGTACGTGAATGGCATGCACCCGGTTCGTACATGTTCGATTTGAAGGATCCGGACGACGATTCAGAAGATGAGGACGAATTCTTCGACGAAAGGCGTAACACGCTGTCGTTCTGGTATGAAGAATCGATTGCGGTCGTAGTACCAGAGGCTACGACTTCCTGGTCGCTGAATCCACCTCAGCTGCAACGGGCTGGTCCATCGGGTGCTGGACGGGCGAACAAGGAGAAGAAGGTAGAACCCAAGTTCGAGATCCGTACACTGACCAGGGACGAGCAGCTCGAGCTGAAGAAAGTCTATCTCCAGCGGCGTGCGCTACAGTGTCGCAATGGGTTGCGCGTCCGGAACGTCTCTGCTGCCAAGCGACGCTTAAAGGCGCTGGAAGCGCTGGTGAAGAAGCTGGAAATTCAACGGGAACAAGCATTGGACGAAGAACGGTAGGTTATGAGATCGAAGGTGTTTTGTGCATCTCTAGATAGATTAAACCAGTTCTAGTATAAATTTCTTTGCAAATTATTTCGTTTACAGAGAGAAACCGAAGTGCATGTCGGACGGTTGCAACGAGGCAGCGCTGGTGATGACCACACACTGCTACAGTCACATAACGGAAAACACCAACCAGAGGCTATTCCAGCGCTGTACGGCCAAGTTCTCCGACAATAGTCAGTGTCGGGCGCCTGTGTTCGATGTCACTCAGGAGCTGATCCTGTGCAAGGAGCACGCCTGGAAGCATGACAATCACGACAAGATGAGTCAGGAGGTAAAACAGAAGCAAAAGCCCATGTCAACGACATCGGCCACGGCAATGGTAACGGCTACGGTAGCGGCGGCACGCAAGAAACCGAAACCACTGCCTCCGCCGGTCGTTGTGCGACCGCAGAAGCGGGCGAAGGTTAAAAAGAAGAAGCTGACCCCACTACAGCAGCAAATGTGGTTGCATCAGCAGCAGTACAAGCAGTTTCTGGGTAACAACCAGCACCAGCATCACCATGTGCAATCTATCCAAGGTAATCAACAGCAGCAACTGCAGCAGCAACCACCACAACAACGCAAACCCATTCAGAAGCAGCAGCAGCAGAGTTTGCTGATTAATGGCCAGTTGTTGAAACAGCAGCACCAGCAGCAGCAGCATCAGTCGAACGTCAACCCGAATTATGTAGATGAATTGCATGCTCAACAGCAACATCAGCAGGCCCAGCAGCCCCAGCAACAATCGCTGTTACAGCCAATTCAGCCAGTAACAGCCTTCCACCAGCAGCAGAACCATCAGTACGTCGTCAACAGTACCGGTAGTATCGATCCAATCGATCACATTCCACTTGATACCTCAGCGAATAACACGATCGGTGATCCGAATGTTATTGAAACATCGATTTTCGATGACCAGCATCATCAGCATCAATCTCATTCGGCAATCCACATGGTAGATCAGCAGCAACACAAGGAGCAGCAAATGCTGCAGTCGCAGCATGATTTCCAACAGTTCGGGCAGCAGCATCAGGTGACCGAGGACCAACTGTTGCTCGACTATATGCAGCAGCAGCAGGAGTTGCAACACCAGGAACTGCAGCAGCAGATTCAACAACAGCAACAGCAGCAACAGTTGCAGTACGTGCATGATGGGTCTGTTGATGTTGGTGGG
>NC_064877.1:7037500-7092500 GCF_943734665.1 Anopheles aquasalis
TGTCTGGAGACGTGATAATAGGGATTGGCTAGTATCTAGCTTTTGCGGGATACATTCGATGTTTTTTTGCAGCCGGATTGTGTTCTCTGTAAAAATAAATTACTTCAAATTTTCTTATCAACCGCAAAGTTAATCACCGTCAAGAAGTCATCGCTTTACCATTCACAATCTAGCGTCCGTAAATACGTTCACTGCATTAATAGATCCTTCGTAATTCTGGCAAATAACCAGCAACATAATCAATGTAGTGCAATATGTTCAATTTAATTGCTGATTTGTTTAATATTTTTGTAGCTTTCGTGAACAAAAGTCGCCTAAATGCATACCGATTTCAGTTGTAGAGAGTATACGAATGTTTTTGATAAATATTTGGCTTGCTCTAGTAGGCGCTGCAATTACATTTTATTGTTCACTGTGATGATCGTAGTATTCATTTCCTAATCTCGTTCATACGACAGTTATGATGGAGGTCTACTACTGATCCTTTTTAGACTGAGAGCATTCGAAATGGTTTACTAAATGCAAATTTTTTTTACCAAACCACACATTCTCCTATAGTGCCTTGCTACAGATTTCATGCGGCAACAGACACCCCGCTTCAAACAGTGGCACGCTAAATAAAACAAAACAAATGCACCCCAATTCCGGCAGCTGCACAAACCGTACCGGCAGCGAGCGTGACGATGCACCGGCGAATGCACTCTCGCGGCACATCGATAAGCGCATGCCTTACCACCACGTGCTGTTACGCATTCGGGTGTTTGTGTGGCTCTGCATGTGCATGTGTTGCGGTTGATTGCAGCGCCGGTTCGTAATCTACTGTTCGGATGCAGTTCGGTACACACCGGGTGCTACCAGCTGGCGGGCGTGCAGCTCTGGTAACCGTAGGGAGGCTTGGTGGCGTACCCATCACATACACCATTTTCACACAGGCTCGCCACCCATACAAGCATGGACACACCGGACAGCCGAAGGGCACGATCATGGGGTACGATTGCAAGTGCAGCCCACGTTCATGCAGCCATTCACCCATTTCCATCTGCATTCGAGGTGCAATTGCACCGGATCGTTCCTACGAGCCTGGTATCGGTACCGCGGCCAAGCGGATCCTGGGGGCGCAAAACGGAATTCTGGGCGGCCCCAAATTCGGGAACAAATCTGCAGTGCGCCAGGTGCCGGATGCATTCTGCAGCCGCCTGGCAGCCATCCAGACGTGGCTACCGGATAATGGTACTGCGCTCCTGATGCTTTGTCTCGATCGGAAGACACACCTCTCCGGGATTTGATGGCCATTAAGATGCACCACCACCACCGTGGACGGTCGCATCAACCGTCAAGTAAAAAACAAATAATTTATCCTGTTTTAAAAATAATATTCGATTTTCGGTCGCGAAAAAATAAACCAGGAATTTAAGTGTCTCTTGCGGTCACCGGCCCTGTCGGGGTGCCCGGTTAATGGCGCGCGCACACAAGGGAAAACCGTTGGGCGCCTCCATCGGGGTTGAACTCGTGCAAGACGCGGTTCGAACTCCGCCGGGCCAATCACATCGGGATGACATTAAGATTATGCTAATTAAATAATTACGCCGGTAAGGGGGCAGGTGACAGCGATAAGGTGGTCGTTGGCCACAACCAAAGTGGCAGCGCGACCAGCAAAGCGACTCATTAATTTCGTCGATTCACCGGCACCGATGCTCGCCAGGAGGAATCGCACGGAATATGTGATTTCGCGCTCGTTCGCTCGGTCCAGGCCGGTCGGCCGATTCCGGTGATGCTGTTTATCGCTTTTCCGGCAACAATTGCCATCGAGCGGTCGCGGTAGGGTATGGGCGGTGCGAAGGCCAGGGGACTTGTTATGTGATACATATGATATTAATTAGTGCCGGCACGTTGCTCCTTCTCCGTTCGATTTTTTGGCACCGTTCACACAGCCCGTGTGCCATTGTATGTGTGCATGTGTTTATGTGCCGCTCCTGTTGCTCCTGTTTGGTGGAGTTTGGTGGAGCTCGAGCAAACATGCGCGCTAATGAATGCACATTGTGTCGGTTTCAATTTTGGGCCCAAACCACGATGATGGCACGATTTTCGATTGGAATGAGGCTTCCGTACATAAATCAGCCGCGTTCCCGGGCGGCTGGCGGTGTGGCATTCGTTGGGGAGTTTGGAATGAAGTGCGTGAGCAAAGCGAATGAGCAGCAGATGGGGAACTGAAACGGTACTGGCACGGTGGGATGCAAGGATATGAAATGGTTTTGTTAAAATATGTTGCTGAAATTTTAAGGAATCAAGCAACTACAAACTTTTGATTTACTTTATATGACGATTTGACAGTTTATTTCAAAAGATATAATTGTTAATTGTGTATTTGGTTAAAGTCTATTAAGTCTTGAATTGTGAAACTTGAAAGCCTTCGCAATACTTGTTTCCAAGCTGTCTTTGAATCATTCCAGAAATGTTGTAGAACAGCAATAAATTAAATTATTCTAATAAAACGTATATAAAAGCTAGCATTAAAAAAGTAAGCCATGGGAAAAATCTAATTGTGGTAAGTAAAACATAGTTGTAGCAGAATCAAATGCCACGTTTGATTTGATTCGTACAATAGAGTTAATATTTTCATCAAACTATTAATTAAAGAAGCGGTTATCTGTTTTCCTTGGACGATCGGACACGATGCTCCGCTGCAACAATCAAGCAAGTGTTGTTTCGTTCTTCCCTCACTGGAGTGGGTACGATGACTCCAAGGCCATTAGTAATGCTTTCCTAGTGCAGTGTTTTGTAGTCGATTGCGGAAAAATCGGAAAGATGTTAGTTAGATTACAACTGTACTCATGTATAATTTCTTAACAACTGCTAGCGCTCTTGGCTTACGTGAGACGAACTCTATCATTATTGAAACGTCGCTGCCACGGGGCATATTGCACGGCATCTCACAACAGTCAGCGACCATTACGAGGGATGGATGTGGTCGCTCATTTGAGCAGGGCCTCGTTTTCAGTCCCTCCGTAAGGCTAGTGGACTCCACCAGAGCTCACCTTCGCACAAGAATTCGGCGTTTCGAATGAATATGATCGCACCGTTATCTGTTTCCAGTTTGATGTGGAATCTTTCGAGGAGTAAATATACTCAAAGTGACACTGTGAGGCTCGATAAAAGTTGAATCATGTAGTTCATCGTGAAAAATGTGCATTCCTGTTCCGAAATGGCTCCGTTTTGTGCAACAGATCATCAATCAACTTACGAACTAGTAGTCCAACAAAAGAGCGTAGCATAATTGAAATTACATTTAAAGATAATTACATTAAATGATGTAATGCGCACAGCTGGCATGTTAATTACAGTTAGATGGTATAAAATGGCTCGCAATTCCTTATTATCACAATGTCAAAAGAATTTAATGCTCAAACAAACTGTACATTTCATGATTCCTATACTGGTTTCTCATAAACATTTACTCATTTTTTACATGAAGTGCCATTTGAATAGCCAAAGAAAATTCGACTGTCTCTTACTGCAGTCGAACATCAACAAATGCGGGTGTAGCAATATGTCATTTCGATGCAAATGAGTCGCTCTTTCTCTCTCTCTCTCTCTCTCTCTCTCTCTCTCTCTCTCTCTCTTTCTCTCTCTCTCTCTGCATCCTGTGCACACTCGTTTGCTCGCATCCTCTCATTTGCATTACCGAATGTGTTAAGCGCAAATGCAATTTTTGGGGTGAACGGTTACCGTAGCGCCTGCACATCGTACAGAACCGAACGCTAATTAATTTGTTTTATTCCTGGCCATTTATTATTGATTCGTTCCAGGCCCCCGGACCGAACGACCACCGGAAAGGGGAGGGGGAAACCCGGCCCGAACCGACCGATTTCCGCGACCACGTGTTGTTCGTTCCCGCCAAAAGCGGTTGTCCCGGCCGGAGTCGGAGGCTGTTTTCCGGATGATCATGTCGTTGTATAATTGATTGTTTGGTATTCAGTTCGTTTCCCTCACCCTCGTGAGGTTCCCTCGTGTGGTATATCTGTCGCTGTGCGGCCAGGAATGTCCTTGCATTGGGCTCGGGGAATCGGTGCTACTGTGTGTCCGATGAATGTCATTCCGGTGTAACGACATCAGCCCCCATCCCGGCACCCCGGCCCCTCCTGTATGTTGTTTACACTCCGCAAATCCCCTCTCTCCCTTTCTCTGTGCAGTTCGGTTGCAGACTCCCAAGGCCGTCGATGGCCAAGGTGCATCTACTTACCGGCTCGCATGCGGTGCTGTTTGTTGCTGCTTCGCCGAAATCTTCGCGCGCTTTCTTACGTCCACGCACATGGGAGGTGGCCAGGGATGGGATGGCACCGTGTACCCCGGGAGTATTGATGCATGCCGATGCATCGTGCTAGTGCGTGAGAGGGGGGGGGGGGACGCGAGAGCAGCAGCAACGCATCGTAGGTGACGCGCGATGGAGGCGCGCAGTAGGCCTTGAGATTGAGCCGAGCGTTGCATCTTGGATGCTGGCGAGCAAGAAAACGGTGGCCGATTCTCTCTGCTAATGAGACGATTTTCGGTTATTGGGATGATTTATTTATTTCGTTTGGTGCGCATAATTGCATTATTGGCACCCGCGAATCGTAAGATGCTTCCGAATGCCGTCGTTTTGTCGTCGAGTAACGGGGCCGCAGCAATGCCGAAGAGGATGGCAGCGTCCTTACGGGAGTAAGGCCACGGAACGGCCGCCCGTTGTCCTGGAGTGTCCTGCCAGTCCTTGTTAATACAGGTATGGTTTCAGTGCATCTGATGGACGTGGTTGAAAAGTTTCGAATTGTTTTTCGAAACTAAATTTAGTTTCTTTTGCAGACAGCTTAGAGACCGTGATAGGTGGAGTCCTTCAAGTACATCAAATGGTTTTTCTCAGGATACTATTTTTTGCACGTTCTCATTACAAACATCGAAGGAATCTTTGCCATTCTTTGCATTTGGATTAGCAGTACGTTTGGAAGGTTTTTAAATTGTGACAAATTAAAAAACGACTGTTCAGAAATTTTCATTAAAATACTCTCCAATGCTTTCCAATGATTATAATTTCCTTTGTGTGTTGTTGGAAAAACCGTCAAATTCTGTCCATCCTGGACCGTGATTCCCTATCCTCGGTATGGCGCATGAGCAGTCCAACGGTCCATTGAATCGTTCCTGTCCTCACCGTCCGCTTGTGATGCTGGGAACGCTCTTGCATCTACCAATAAAACGTCATTTTCCCAATGCATCGCCACACTGTTCATCCTCTCGTGCTCAATTAATGTTGGCATCGTAGAAGCACGAGAAAGAAGAAGTTCCCTCTGTTTCTATCGCGAGAACCGCGGTACAAACCATTTCACTCCCCTACCTTGGATTCAACCAAGTGCCCAGCACACGACGGAGGTACACGGTCGGTTTCCGTCCGCACATCAAACACACCGCACCGCACCGCGACCGCTCGTGAATTGTTTGTGTCCTTGCGATGGTATGCGTGTATATAGCGAGGGTAGAGCGAGCGCACCCTATAGTGCGCTACAGTGCAGGCGTCTTATCGCACCACCCGGCACAAGAATAAACAGCTCGGCTTGTGCTTCGGTAGCATGGCATGTACACTGGTGGACAGCACATACGCGACAGACGGACGGCCCCGATCGGTGTCAATGTACTGCCATCTCGTTCCGACGCTCGAAAGCAGGGGTACCGGATGCGGGCGGTCGTATACTGTTGGAGCGCATGCTCGCTTGGTACTGTGACAGCGCCAGTGAGCGAAGAAAATTTATCGTCGCTCACATAAACGGCCGCCCGCTGTACCTAGTGCGCTCCGTGACAGTAATGGTCAAACCGTGGACAGGGGGCGGATGGTGAGCCGTTGGCATTTATGGGGACGTCCTGGCCCGCCTGTCGTGGTCATTAATTATTTTGATCGGCGTACACTGAGAATGTGTACTTTATAAGGACTGTAATCACACCATTTTGTTGGTGAACGGCTTGAATGAGGTGTTTTTGTATCTCTTTCGTTTAGAAAATGATTACGATAGGCCAATTTGTAATTAGGGCACTTTGAAGCACTTTTATTGTTTTTCAGTATCCGTTCAGTAACTTCTTTTGAAAGTAAATAAATAATACCGATAATACGATATTCTTAAATAAATATGTAGCTATATAGACTGAATGAAACTCAAATCCATTTCGTCTACTTCTTTGAAGCTGAAGAGTGAACAGAATGATGGCAGAACATACAGCAGACATCCTAATTCATAGAAAAAGAAGCAATCATAGTAGCCCCTGGGCGTGCTATCGTCGATTAAACTTCTTTCCCTCGTTTGTTGGGCGTCCTTCTGACTGCGCTGACCATCGCGCCTTCCAGCTCCAGCAATCCGGGCATCGACTACAAACGAACGAGCTACACCGAATGCGGAACGTGACTCGCACAGCGAGAGGGATTTCTCATCAGTTGTCCTTTCTGAAGACGCGCATGGTTGCTGCCATGCGAACGGACGGATGGAGACCAGATGGGGGGGGGGGGGGGGGGGGGGTGGGTGATGGGCCGGATGGGAATGGCCTGATGGTGAGTAATTAAACGCTTGGTTCTTCGTTAGTCTGTGTGCGTTCGGTTTGGTCCCTGTTCCTTCGTCGGTTCGTTCTCGCCGGCTTTATCTAGGCGCACGTGTCGACCGGGTGGGGGGCGGGGAATGAGAGGGGGCGGGGATGGTTCACGCTACCTACTGGCCATGTCTGGGGACCGGTTGAAACACGGGCTTAATGAGTGAAAACGCTGCTGGTGCTGCTGTGGGTGGTTAAAACCGTTTCGGGCTGGCTTTTAATTAGGGCCAAGCCCTATTACTCCCCCCCCCCCCCCCCCCGGGGCGTGAACTGAAGGACTTTTATTCGCCTTTTGGGGAGGGGCCGCCATCGTTCTACCATCGCTTGGCCTGCAAGACACAGGATCATAGAGCTACAAGGCTTGCTACGTTTTATGCGTTTCGGTTTCGCAAAAGCGGTTGGCCCCAGGTGGGGGGTGGCGGCTGAGGACGATGAGTTTTCGCTGTGAGCGGACACTTCCTCACGAGTCGGCTAGTGATTCTGCGGCTGTATGGGTTTTTCCAAGTCTAACAGGAAAACAGGATACTCGAGCGTGGTTTGTCCTCCGCACTGAACATCTTTCGTATCGTTATCCAACTCACACCTTGACGCCAATCAGACGGATTCGCTTTCAACCGCAGTTTGTCGTTTGCAAACGCGAACAAAGGTACAAGACTACTAGATAAGGTCAAGGTGTTTCGATGCAAAGGGTGTGTTGATCGCTCATCGAATCTGATACAGTGTAAATATCAGTCAATTCGATTCTACAAACAAAAAATCGTCAAGATGATTTAAATCGAATTTTCAATTGTCCTTTTTATGCTTACTTACTGCTAAGGGTATCCCTTTTGATTCTGTAATATTATTAAATGAGAAGCTTTTTTTAAAATAATCATTTTATCGTGCGATGCGATCGGTTGGATTGGTTGTTTTTTTCGGTCGCACCGACTTTTCTCCCCTCATTTTCTTTTTTCATGTTTTGTAATATTTTTTTTGCTGAATTTGTAATATATTCCCTTCATGATATGGACACATCGCCGCACTCGATTTTATCGAAAGCATGGTGGACACTCATATGCAAATCCTCTTCTTCTTTTTTATTGCCGCTCATGGTATAGGTTTTGTTAGACGAAGTTTCCCCATATGCGAATATGGTTCCAATGATGCCCATGAGCGAAATTAACGCACAATTCACTTAACAGTTGCAGAACGAAAAACCACACTCTATCTCTATCTATCTATCTATCCTTCCCTCCCTCTCTAACTATATCCTAACAGTATCACTATCACTCAATTAAGATGTGACTCTAATTTATTCATAAAATGGAAACTATGCGTTAAGATGCATTTGTATGGCATTTTGCATTGTTTTTTTGTGCGATCAAGAAATGTTATTTATTAAAAAAACAGAACATAAATAAATTGAGAGAATGCTACTTAAAATATTTCGTTAATAAGCAACAACATGACAATTTCGTATAAAATGAAAGTTAAACAATAAATGGTCTGATACAGCTGATACACATGTTCTGTGGACTTATAAAAGAACATTCGATTTAGCATAAAATTCGTTGTTTATCATTCATTGATGTTTTATTAACCTTATTATTTTATGTAATATTTTTCTAGCTTCATTTTTATTGGTTCATTCATTAATCAACTAATCTCTGTATTCTTAATCAATCTTATATTTCATTCATTGTGATTTATTTCATATCTAATGCAATCAAAAACAACTTATCGAACACAATTCTAACTAAGCAAACTGGTTCTCACATACTAGATCTCAATGTAAGCATGTGAAATATTGCCCTACTCCGATTAGCAAACCGTTTCTGTTCATTCTGCCGATCGTTTCGGATGCTTATACACTGATCAAACATCATGTAATTATTCTTACTCACCGCCTTCATGTGAGGGCGGCGCCTTCCAAAAGTCCATAGAACTTTCACCTTCGAACATTGGAACTGTTTACAACGAGACACACTTTCTCCCTCTCCCTCCAGCCGAACTTCCTCCCCGGCTATCGCTTGCTTTCTTCGCTGGTCGCGCTTTGTTATTCCATCGCGATGTTGATGGAATTCGTTCGAAGGATTTCCCCATACCAGCCAGACAAAGACGCGATCGTCCTTCCGAAGCATGATCGCGACTCTGTCTGATTAAAGCACAAACAAATGTTACATCATCAATGGATCTTCCCTCGAGCATCTCGATGCACTCGCCGCGCGCATTATCATCGCAGCACCGGCTACGACCATTACGCATAATCGGAAGCTTCTACGCGGTGAAAGACCAGGAAACGACGATCCGACTTTACCGTGGTTGACGTGTGCCGGTGATAACGTTGAGCCGACACATTACGTCTGAACTGAACGGGAATAGCCCGCGGGTGTTTCCGTTGTGCCCGCGACAGCAGCGAGCGAGCGAGCGAGCGAGGGATGCCCATCCGTAAAACCTTGACCTTCGGGCCGCGGTTGCGGGACGTTTGCGTCTTCCGTCAATTCCGGAATCCATTCTTGATGACGATGTGCGTCTCGATGGAATTCTACCGACCAGTGGCGCACTAGCTGATTACAGCGAGAACGGTGACGGTGGAAGATTTCTGGAGTTTTGTTCGATTGCCATCCATGCATGGAAGAAATCGTTTCGTCACTAAATCATGGTTGCGTTAAAACCTTCACTATTCTACGACATAATGATAATTTCAACCAGTTACCAGGAGGAATAGATTTCCTGTACACGAGTTAGTTTACGTTGTTTTGTATAAAGAATATTGTCTTTTATTTTATTCCTAAAATCCCCCTCCCTCCGGCTAAGGTCGCTGTCAGAATCCATTCGATCGATCGAATGATCGAGTGTCCTCGTGGAATGTCAAACAATTGGACGACGCAGAAGGCTGCGGGGATCATTTTCACGCAATTGATTACGCGGTGTCAATGTCATTCGAGGGAGTTCGCCGTGCCACCGAGCGATCAGGCAGCATGACGATCTTGCATTCGAGTATTGCATCATTTCCATCTGATCATGGCTGGCTGGCTCCATGCCTCTAACAGGTTTCTCTCCCGCGTTGAGCGTGTGCGATAGTAGATCTACTATTTACAAATTAGTCGCATCAGTTTACATATTGCGGCGATTGATAATAAATAGAGTGTCGCGGCGAGACTGAGTCACACCGATCACAGCAAAGAAATGGCGAAATGGGCTTCAGATCCTTTTAGGCGAGTAACGCATTCAGGCAACCTGCTGTCCATTGAGCAGCGCAAAGACGATGGACGACGGTTGATCACCGCTCGTATCACCGGTGCTGCTGACCGGCAGTATGTTGACTGCCGCGACGGGCGTACTAGCGTTCGTGACCGTCTCACGTGTCACGCAAATGCCGTGCTGCACTGCATCGCCTGCTATGTAGAGGGAAATGGCGAGCGCCACCAGACACACGATCCAGCAGGTGACGAAACATCCATACCGCATACGGATCCACCACGGGTCGTCAATGTACTTGTTCAGCTCAGCTTTCGTCAGGGCAAAGCTGTCACTGGAAGAGGAGAATAAGAGAGAAAGAAAGCGAGAGAGAGAGAGTGTATTAGTTTCTGCATCTTTGTTGGCCTTCCAGAAACCACTTTTGGGACCTCCACTTTACTTTCATAGACAGATCCGGTCCGTTTATATCATTCTTACATCCCAAGGGTATTACAGCAACGGATGGGCAATGCGTCACTGCAATCCCGCACAGTGGCCGATCGGGCTTCGTGTTATCACAATCTCAGCTCCCTCGAGAGCCTACTATCGTATAATTTATGGGCGATTTACCACTCGGCGGTACGGTTTGCTCGCACGATATCAAAGGGGATTAGATTTGTTGCTTTACAGCTACCGCGCTTGGGCTGATATCGCCTCGAGCCTCCGGAACTCGCCTTCGCCGAGGCTGTTGCCTCGGGAGTGCGGCTCCAACGGCTTTCCCACCATCACCAAAAATCAAATATCATCAAATCGAACAGGATATTAACCCTGATGGGGCCTGACAGCGTCACCGAGAATGGTGGTTCGCCTCCATCGCACGGTATCTGCACGTTTTTTGCTTATCAGCGCTCTGATAAGAGCACGAAGCGAACGGAGGGGAAGAGAGAGTGCAAGGTACTGACCTTTCGCAGCTTGACATCACTTCACTTAATGTTTAACAACCTCCCGCCAAAAAAAAAAAGGAAGATATCGAATCTCGATATCGTATCGCCGGTGTATCACGTGTGTATTTGTGTTCCTCTGGTGTTACACTGTCGCCTGTGCGCTAGGGGGGGGGGGATTTTAGGAACACACTTACTACTCTCGGAGTACGCCATTGTCTATGGTGCTGTTGTTGTTGTTGTTGTTGTTGTTGCTGTCGCTGACATTATTGTTCTCGTCGTCCTGCGGTATCGGTATGATGTAGTTCTTCTGGTAGTCTTTCGGCAGCAGCGATGTCCTCTCGTTGATCGTCATTTTGTTTTTCGGTTTTTTTTCCACGATACACACTCTCTAGTAACGTACGCGACGTACGATTTAGAAGCGGAGGTACGTTTGGCGTAAACGCAAGACACGCTGAACGATCACTGCCGTGTTTGCGTGCACTCCAAATTGGGCTACGCTGCGCTGGTTCGCGTTAGTACGCGTGCACACTCGTAGCACAGCAACGGGACCTGATCTTATGCTCTGCTACCGATGCTGCCGATCGTAGCAGCACAAGGCGAACGAACTTGATTATCTGCTGCTCGTGAGGCTAGAACGCGCCGGTTTTATACTTAGTGCCGGTTCTCCCGTGGTAAAGCCTTTGCGTGATGGTGTTAGTGAAGTACTGATGCGCTAGTAGGAGATAGCTAGATTCGCTCTCGAGAGTAGAGAGCAGCCCCGTGATGCTGGACTCGCAGTCACTGCGAGTGCAATGAGTGTTCTAACGATCGCGGAGCGTCGATCTGAGTATTCGATCCGATTCCGTCACCCTAGCGCGGTGATTGACGACGTAACACGATCACGGAACGCGTCACTGGCGCGGTGCTTAGCCATGCTGTGTGGCTCGATAAGCGTGAACTGTGATGACCTGTGCGGCTGATGGGCACCAAATTTGCTACACTTTCAGGGTCACGATCAAGCGCGATGCTTCAACTTCCGTCTGGCCGGTCGGTCGCGTTGATAATTGTGCAAGGGCTGCCGTTTTAGTGACGAACGATCCAGCTTGATGTTTGTCACTCGATTGCATCTCGATTGTCTAATGCTACGGAATGATCGCCTCATCGCAAAGTGCGTATTTCATTTTCTGCGAGCCACGGGTTTTTTTTTTGTTAATTCAAGCTACGACAGTTTTCGTGCCGTTTTCGGTGCAGGACGGTTCTGTAAACAAGCGATAAGAGCGATACGGTTTCGAGGCACTTTAATGGAGAACAAGAACATTGCAAGAAGTTGTGATTTGTGTTGGTCCACAGGTGCGTTAAAAGCGGCGGCTCACAAGGGATTCCTTTTAGCAAGAAAATCTTTTGTAACAGAATAGTGACGTAGAGTTACACGTTTCGTGTTGTTCGCAGCTGTTAAGGGCTTTAAACTATTTCTGTTATTGCTTGAAAATGGAAGATAACATTTTCTCTTGCACCGGTATTTTTTAAATCTTTTTTTATCAAAATTCCCGCTGGAATTTAACAAAACATGTGCCGTAAATGTGTTTTGTGATGGAATTATTGGCTGTTTTTATTTATTGAATTACACTTAGCCATTTTTTAGTATAACAAGGCCTACTAATCTATCTTAATTCTCTCAGATTGTCACACAGTTGGTGCCTTTTGACAACCGATAGCCCCAGCCTACTATTGAAATTGTAGAATGATCCAAATGAGCTGCCAAATAAACTTCAGTTAATTGCCAAAACCGGAACCGTCGCTATCAGCGATGCTCTTTATCTTTTGTGTAAATTTCCTGTTCAGGCCTGCCGGAAATGTTAGAATCCCCAAAAAAAAGTTTTATATCGCCAATGATGAGCCCAATAAAGTGCTGAGAGTGAGGTTTTCAGCATGGGAGGACACGTAATGGCACACAATGTAGTCAGGGCTTCAGGGGAATTCAGCTTGACAATTGTAATACCAATTGCTAACGGCTTACCTAGCTGGCCGTTTGATGTCATCTGCCATGCACCTGATGCTCTGTGCATCCTCTTGCTACTTTGGACAATAATCGGTTTGATAAGTATGGCGTTGTGGTTGCTTAGAGCGTGCCGCTGATAAGCGCGTCCCAGGTGGGTGCAAAAATCTGACAACGATCCCCCCTTCTGGGTCAGTGGGCGGAAGTCCGGGAGTGATTCACCGAGCGAAAGTTAGTGTCTGGGGCCACCGGCACAAGGCCCCATTGCCGATTGCCACGAGCACATATCGGCCCCGAAGAAGGACGAACCGTCATGGCGTCAAGATATGGGAAGATGGGCGGCTGGATTTTACATTTTTTATCAGTCCCCCCCTTCCCGTCAGTGACGTTCACGTTCGATCGATCGATCGATCGGTTACGGGGTACATGGCACTGCTGAAGGGCAGCGAGCCGCGAGATGCGTTGCGGAACACACATCGGCAGGTGACCGTGACCATGGAGGGCCGCCTTAATGAGAGCGGTGGAGCACCGCTACGGTAGTGTACCGTTGGTGACCTTCGCGATCGATATTTGTCGCGGTGCACCGGTGTCTCGCACGATAAGAATGCTGCAGGATGCACCGGCGGGTTCGGGTTCCTTTTTTAGGATGCGGGCGGGTGCGTGTGCGTTCTTGCCTCGCCTCCATCAACCGGCTGGTCTCACATCCAGGTCACAGCGGCAGTAGACTCACTTATCTCACGTTTGTTGGGGGCCTTTGTGCACACCAGCACACATACTCTCGATATCGTTCCATTGGTCGGGTGAGCAAATGGGGGAAGAAAAAAAAAAAAGATTACGAACGGTCCGAGAGGTTTTTCTCATAAAGGCTCCCGTCGTCCGGGACCAATTCACAGTTCGCGTCCGTCGAGGAAGGTGCGAGGTTTCGTTTGATCGGAGAGTGTGATCGGAACAGTGCCGTGGTGCGCTACGGAACACAAAGTGTTTTTTTTTTGTTCTATTGGAATATCAGTTGAGAGTGATGGCTCGGCTCGGAGTGGTGTGTTTTGTAGCGATGGTCCTCGTGACCATGGCCACTGGAGGACCGGTGGAAACACCAAGGTACCAAGGCTTGGAACTGTTGTTGTGTAGAGTGTCATGTGCCTGAGTCGTTGCTGATCTGTTTGTTTTTTTTCTATCCGAATTAGGAATCCGACGATAATAAGTGCTGATCAATTAACGGTTTCCGCGGGCGATGGAACGGATTTAGCTGCGATCGATTTGAATGAGCAGAATTTAAATCGTAGGTGCCTTCGCTCCAGCGAATTGAGCAATGCGGCGTGAATCGTTCATTAGCCATTGAAGCTTATAGTGTGATGTCGTTTGTATCGATCTATCCCGCAGAATTGCCAAAGGAAGAAACCCCAGAGCCTACTACCATACCAACAACTGAAATTTTGGTAGAAGATACGACAACTGATACTACACAGGCTGCAGAAACGACTACGATAGAGGCACAAACAACGGAAAGTAGTACAGTGGAAGCAGTAACGGATACTACCACGGTTGCAGTAACTACCACTACGATTGCTGCACCAACAACGGAAAGTAGTACCGTGGAAACGACGACGGATACTACACCAATTACTACTACGACTGTTGCCCCTGTTACTACAACGGAAGCTACAACCGTTTCCACCTCATCCGAGAGTGTAACGCAGGAAGAAACGACCGAATCGGTTACCGATTCCACGGTTCCTGATACGACGGTTACTACGATCGCAACAGAAACAACGACCAGCGCTGCTAGCCGTCTGCAATCGTTGGCTGGAGTGTTTCTGGTGACGCTCCTAGCAGCCTTTGGTAACGCACGGAGCAGGCTTTCGTAGGAAAAAGTGCACCTCCAGGAGGAAAAGTTGTAGTTATGTTATGGGTGTGTGAATGTGTTTTGTGCGTTGGTGTTGTAGAACCCTTTGCCCGAATAGGGACCAAACTGTATGGAATTAAAAATTTGATTAAAATTTGCCAATCCATGTGATGAAGGTCCGGGGTTATCAAGCAACGCACTGGGAGTGTACTGATTGGAAAAAAAAATGTGAAGAGCCAGGGGAAGAGCTAATGCGCTTGGATGATTAGATGCCGAGTATAATCAGCCGAGACAACCGAGATGTGCTGCCGTATGGCGCGTGCCAGCTACTCAACCAGCAACGATGATGGTGCTGTTTAAGGAGGGGCTTGTTTTGTGCTATTATTGTTACCAACCGGAATGCAATAAACCAGGAAGTGAAGAATAAAGTTGGTTCGGAAATTCGAAGCGATAATGAGTTCTGTGCGGGGCTGTATTAGAACATTCTGGCTCCATCAGCACGTGTTTCTGCCTTTGCGCGTTGCTCATTGGTTCTGGTAGTAGCGTGCCAGATTGATTCGAGGCATATCAACCAAGGAGTGGAGGGTATTATTTTAAAGAATTAGTTGACTCACTGTGTGGGCTTAATCACCGCAATCTCTTCGTAGCTCTTCATCACAAGACACATATTACGAAAGAAAAACATCCAATTCACACCTTGACGCCAATTAGATTGATTCGCTTTCAACTGCGGTTGTCGTCTGTCAAACGCGAACAAAGGTACAAGACTACTAGATGAGGTCAAGGTGTTTCGATGCAAAGGGTATGTTGATCGCTCAGCGAATCTGATACAGTGTAAATATCAATCAATTCGATTTTACAAACAAAAAAGCGTCAAGATGATTTAAATCGAATTTTCAATTGTCCTTTTTATGCTTACCTACTGCTAAGGATATCCCTTTCATTCTTTAACATCATTAAATGAGAAGTAGCATTTTTTAAATAATCATTTTATTTGCTTTTCACCATCTTACATTCAACGTTGTCCTCACGGCATACGAATGCCCATCATTCGATCGTTTCTGCATATGCCCTCGGCGTGCTATATCTTCTCTTAGCCGGGTGAGGGGCACCTTCTTCCTTCTGGTTTAATAACAGAAAACTTTAACAAATTTTTAAACATTCGCACCGTCTGGCTTGACCTGTGTCTTGCTGCCTGAGTCTGGACACTGGCTACGTCACCATTCCCTGTCGTCTCGATTGGCATTTTCCTGTTCAACTCGCTCCTTTTCCTCCAATCATCCTATGCTACACCTTTCAGTTGTCTTTCTGTCTCCTCAAAGAAACCCACAATACGTGGTGTTATCAGTTGCGGTGTGTGTTTGTGTGTGTGCCGTTTAAGAGTCGGGGAAAAGAAAGAGCGAAAGCGTGAAACCTGCCGCACCGGTACCACGAAACCACATTCGAAACCATGATATTCGCAAATAGAATTGGCACCGATTGGCGGCTGCGGCAGCGCTTCCACAAATCCGTTGAATCCAAGGCGCCATCGACAACACTCTACCAATGGCGCCTTGGATCCTCGATCTGGATTCTTCTCAAAAACCTTCTGCTAATGGACACACAAGCAAACTCACACAACACACATTCCGCGTTCGCTTTCTTGGCCTGCTACAGCATCTCGCCACACAAATTGGATAACCCTCCACAGCATGACACAAGGTGCGTTCATCGCCTACTTTCGTTTGGGTTGTCCCACATGAGAACCACAGGCTAGTACTACTACAACTACTACCACAAAGAGAAATTTCCGTCGCGAAAAATGGAGGGAGGAAGAAGTTTTTTTGTTTGTTTGCTGCTGAGATGTAATGGTCGTGATTTTTTTAGATTGATTGGTTGATTGACACACACACACACACAAACACACATACACATCACACATCCTCTTTTTCTCTCGCACACACAGAGAAACACAAACACACATGAAAGGATTTTTATAGCGTTTAGCGTGTAGTAAGCTATGCGATAGCGGCGAATATCTGGCGAAGATTTGCGCTCCTATTTTCTATCCTCTGTCTCTCCGTCTGCAATCTCATAATGTTCCGTGATTAAGTGTTTTTTTGGTTCCTGGGCCTGGTCGGCAACACTGTCCTGATAATAATGGGTTCCGCTCGCTTCGAGTGTTCGTTTCGTTCTTGATCTTAAGGTCTAATATTAGCTTTGTTAGCTTAAAGAGTAGAATTGGTTGTTCATTTCGACACCGCTGGCTGGTGGTTGGTCGTGATTAGAGAATGAGTTCACAAAGTTAGTCGGAAAGATAAAGGTTTTTTTTGTTTAGCAAAGATACGCCAAAGGGACGAGCTTGTAAGTGTGTAAGGGTAAAGTTACATGATAGAAGAAGAGATATTCGTGTTGTGTAAGGGGCCGCATTTATATCCGGTTTCGTTTCGTAAATTTCGTTTCATTGAAAGCGCGATGTGCGGGGGATACACTATGCGGTAGCTCTTTGGTGTTAGCTATACACGATTCGCCTAATATACCGCTGTCCGTACTGTTCTCTCTTAAGTAGCTAAAGGTTTTTAACATCGAGTAAGAAGATCTATGAGGAGGAGTGGAAGATGTATCGTCTGCTCATTTCTTGCCGCTCTATTGTGGTAGTTTTTTTTCGTTCTTGTTCGTTGACAATTGCCGTTTGTTTTTGTCGCGTTTTGGGCGGGCTGGCTGGTTGGTTGGGAAAATGGTATTGTTTTCATCTCCTATAAATATATGTATATATTGTATATGTATATGTATATGTATATAAGTATGTGTATATATACTTTCTTCTTTAGCTATTCGTTATGTATATCCAGTAGAGAGGGTGTATGTATAAACGTGTTACCACACATTCTGGCAAACCTGCTGGTCTAACAATGAACATTTGCTCCGTTTCCGCGAGATGATGCGTCAATCTTCAACAACGAGTGTATTCACATTAAAAGGAAAAACATGGGAGTGTTGCACACCGCCTGCCTACGACACCTCTTGGGCTCTCTGAACGCTGTTGTCTCGTGTTTTTTTTCTCTCTCTTTTCTCCATTCTGTGCGTACGTCTGTATGTTTGTGCGTGCGCGTATGTGTGTGGGACTTTTGCACATATTTTATGCGATAGTAATGAGAAGTTAGTACTACAAAGTGTCGTGACAAGTGTTTTGAGATACTCGAAAGGATACTCGCTTGGTTGAACAAGATACACACATACACACGCGCACACTCATACACACATACACAACTGCGTACAGACTCCATTAGGAAGGAAACTGTTCACATGGAAACATCGAGAAGTGTTATTTTAGAGTACGACTAATGGATAATTATTGTTTGTTGATCGATGCACAAGAAGAAGTAGAAGTAGAAGTGGAAAGAGAAGGACCTCAAGCGTAGGGCAGCTAAGAGAAGAAGAGCTTTTCGAGGTTTAAGGGCACATCGCACTGATAGCTGCTAGTGATAGCGGTATATCTAACAATGCGGGATTCGATTTCGATTTTCGCTGCCATTGTTGCTCGTGGCTGCTGCTGCTGCTACTGTTCTTCAAAAGTCATCCGGTTTTATGGTTTCTTGTTTATTCGGTACGCTTTTCTCATATTACATCATCGAGCGGTTCACATCCTTCGCCTTCATCCGAGCCGTTATCCGTGCGTTCCGTGGTTTCCGCTTCCGACTTACCACCTGCGACCAACTATCTTTTAATATACTACATACTTAGTGTTTATCAATCGTCTTTTGCTAGTTTTTTGTTTGTATTGTTCGCTTCGCTGCCTCCCGCTTTGTTTCTTATCGTTTTCTTCTATTTCGCGTCGCTCCGGGTTTTTTATGCTGTTCTACAGTGTCCGGCGATCGTTGCGCAATCAACACTCATAGACAGCAGCTACCAACTACCTTGCAACACACGCCATAACAGTTTAGTACAGAGTGATAGAGGAGTGGCTCCGGTAACGAAAGCGGATAATGCTGCCGCAAATCATGCCGCTGCTGTCCGGCTGTGGCACCTAAAATGCAAAACATGTTGGGAAACAAATTGAATATCGCGACTTGCGAGCTGCTGCGCCTGCTACGCCTGCTGCTATAACAGTGGCCAGTGAATCTTTTTGAGCGAAGATTTAAGAAGGTTCGACAGCTCTCCTTGGCTTTGTCTGTTATAGCTGCCACACCCACACACGTAGACACGCACGCACACTTCTTGCTAATATCAGAAACATTAACGAAAAAAGATCCTCCGTACCCCACCGGGGGCTACGCAATGGTCGACGACGAGTACGGCGGAGACCTTAAAAACTACAATTGTAATATCCTAAAACGACACTTAATGAACTATTACTGCTTCTACTACTACAACAGAGGCCTCTAACGCTGTCTTACGTTGTGGTGGCCCAGGTGAGGTTATTGATGCAGGCAATGGAAGAAATGGAAGGGGACCTGGGTTTTAACTGTTGTTGTTGTTGTTTGTTGGTGATGTCTAGACGACTGGGAACTGTTCTCCACCGACAGGGACTCCTGCATATGCGCTATAAGGGAGGAGTGAAAAATATTGATTTGCGATTCGAATCGAATGTGTGTCCAGCAGAAGGGACACAATTCTTACGGACTGTCAAATGGACCTTTTTGGGTGGAAGGAGAATTCCCTTTTTCCTCCATGCTACTCTCGTTAGTTAGTTTCGAACAACACAATCGGTGAGTATTAGTAGTACTAATGCAGCGAGCGATCGCGTCGCTTTTGCGTCTTTCTGTTGCGCGTTTCGTTGCGCGTCGTTCCAACACACACCTCGAACCGCGAACACGCTACTGTTGCGATCCTTACTGCCGCATACATGCACACATACGTACACACACAAACACACACGCACACACAGTCCTATCTTAATGAGCATAAAACAATCCTAACACGTCTGCTCCAGCTTCGTTGGTACGTAAAAAACGCAACGCTGACAACCGAAATAAATGGAAACAAAGCAAACGAGAACACACTCTTCCTCCCTAGGGATAACGCATTGGTCCACCACATGATGACATGGTTTGTAAGTACGGGAAATTGAGGACGCGCGTCGCAGTACGATATGTTTCCGTGTTTCTTTTTCGTTTTTGGTCTACCGTTCTTACCGCCTCAAAAAAAGGGCTCCTACACCCTGGGACCTACTACTACCGCTACTCGGCTACCAAACTAAGCTACGCTCATCGCAGCCCGCACGATTCGTACCACGTTTCGGACCGAGAAGTCTACCAAGAGGATCGATTGTCACATTGATCTGACACGCAGCTGGCGTGCGTGCCGTTCAGATAGTATCGTAATGGAGCCTGGAGTTGTTGACAAAACAAAACAGAAACATAAAACACCTTACAACGAATACGATCGCCGTCGCCGCGTCGCGCGAATCCAAATCTCAATCAGCAGTCATGCATGGACGATGCATGGCCAGAAGGTGTGGCGTTTGGTGTGGTGTTAATTTAACTGTTAACCTAAACGGAGGGGCAGGACGCTGCTCTATGTACACGTTGCATGCCAGTGCACTAGAAGGATATGACAGAGTGCCGATCGCGAAGATTGCCGATTGATGGCGATTTGTTTGAGCGCTCTGCACCTTCTCTGCAGCGCATAATCTTTGGTTCCTTGTGGGGTTGTGGGAGGGGGCGACTGTTTTCATTGGACTGACTAGAACAAACCCCCCTCGAGTCCGCGTGTGTCTTTGTGCCGTTTGCTTGCCATAGCTTGCCGTTTGGCAGCAAACCAAGCGGAACTCGCTCGCACTTTCTCGCATCTCGCGCACAATCCTTCTTCTGATTCGGTGCATGAGTGTAGGTGTGTTTGTGTGTGTGTGTGTGTGTCTGTGTGTATGGCGGGCCTTCTAATAGAAATCTAGTTTAGGATAAATTTGGCATATTGTTTTTTTTTCTTCCCGATTGCCTCGTTGCCTCGGCTTTTCCTTCCTTCCGCTCCGTCATTCTCATCTTAATCATCTATATTATATTTCCCTATTTTCTTTGCTGCTGCTGCTGCTGCTGCTGCTGGTGCTGCTTCTAAGTAGTGCTCCTCCGCATCTCCGCGTCGGACTCTGTCGCTCTTACATGTCTAGGCCATTTACAAAACGAATCCCTTAAGTAAGTCACTAAAATCGATATAGTCTTAACGAAGAAGGGGAAAAGGAGGGTGGGGGGGGGGGGGGAGGTTCAAAGAACAAAACGGTAGTGGCGCGCGCCACGGCAATGACGATGGTGAGTGATGGGCCCGTGGCGGCCACGCAAGGAGTAGCAGCTCGGCAATCGGTCAGTGAAGGGCGCTCGCCGGATGATGCGAACTCCGTTCTGTCGCCACAACGTCATTCCATCTTGGCTCCATCGGCCTGCTTCGATCGTTCCGGTTTGAGTCTGAGTTGAAGCGCACGCTCAGCGCGACCAAACCGCGACGAACAGAACGTTGTCGATGTTGTGGAGGATGCGCCCGATTTGGATGTCTTTTTGTTTAAGCAGCTAAGTTGGGCTCCAACCGGCCAGTAGAAGTAACGATTCGGCACGAGGAGGCGTGATTGCTGTTGTCCCACGAAGCGCTCGTGCTCGACGCATTGGTTGGAAGCATCATCGTCGAATCAAACGCGCTGGCGCTCGACGTTGTGTTGGGGTCTGGTGTCTGGATTGTGTGTGCTGGTGAATGGTTGTTTGTTTTTTTTTTGGCGGCTGCGTTGAGCTCTGCTTCTCTGGCCTTTTCCTCTGGATTCCCTATCGAGTGGAGGGCCCGCTCCTTAGAAGCCCTTGATGATACCGTACGCTTCCAAGCTGCTGACCAGCAGGTACACGATCCACAGCGAGAAGAAGAACATCGAGGTAATGTACTTGGCTTTCTTCGGACCACCGAGCTCACCGCCACCGATCTTCGGGTTTCGTCGCAACACCAGCACCAGAATGGCTACGAGTGCCTCCGAGCAGAACAGTGTCACCGAGAAGGCCAACCTACAAGAAGAGAGTTGAAGAGAGTTGCATCAGAATGTTCCGGTTGTTTGCGCTTCGACGGATCACGCTACGTACGTTCCGGGCTCGACATCGAACGATCGACCGTGGAAGCTGTGGTAGCAGGCGGCAATCGTCCAGGCGACGCCAATACCGAGGAACACGTTGACCGCATTGCTTCCCGTCACATTACCGATACTGGCATCGGCGTACTTATCCTGAATGGCAGCGACCTTACTGGCGAACGTATCTGCAAAAGGGAGAAAGAGCGGATGATGCAGTTCAGTTTCTTTTTTTTTGCAAATCCAAGTAGTACGCACCTGGTATACTCGTTCCCA
The DNA here is from genome assembly GCF_943734665.1 of Anopheles aquasalis. Lineage (NCBI taxonomy): Eukaryota > Metazoa > Arthropoda > Insecta > Diptera > Culicidae > Anopheles > Anopheles aquasalis. Next base: position 7,059,310 of record NC_064877.1, read on the forward strand.
GGGCAACGAAGATGATGGCAGTGACTGAATCCTTGATGCCGAGCGTACAGCCGAAATGCGACGCCACGTCGCCGATGATGGCCGTCACGACACCGATGCAGAAGATGGACACGACGAAGCACAGGTAGCCTCCGGACATATCTGGTTGGAGATGGTTGAAAGAGGCAAAGAAAAATGAAAAAAAAAATAATATCAACACGGATCCCAAGTGAGGAGAAGGGAAGGTAAATATAGGAACCAGCAAACTACTCGAGACCTTCCGTCGCCTGCTTGATGATGAATAAATTTACTCAGAACATGGATCTCCTCTCTGCAATCCCTGCAGGCAGGCAGCTAGGCCCTTCTCAAGATGTCGGTCAAGAGGGCCCACGCCAAAACACGCCGGAGATGAGCACAAGAACGCAACATCACACGCCTTATGCATTCCGGTGCTCGCTACTCAACAACCGGCGTGTGCTGGCGCATATGTGTCCCTTACGTAGCATGACGGGATAATATCCTGCCAGCCAACCGGAATCCCGGTGTACACTCTTGAGCACCAACAAGCGCAGAACGATCCTTTGAGAACGCGATCTCTCTCTCTCTCTCTCTCGCTCACATGTGACATGTGTTTTTGCTATGTTGCGCACCCCAATCACCACCACCACCACCACTATTCCCGCTCTGTTCCGTGGTGCAGAGGAGTTTTGCAATTCACTCGCAATGCGCTCGCAGCTGATGCCACGATGTTAAGCGTGGCTCCTGGTTGGTTGCATCCATCGACATGCTAGTGATGTGCCCCTGGTGAACGTGTGATGCAACATTTGTGAGTGCGAGCACTGGACGAAGATTGATGAATTGTTGCCACCACCACCACCATCATCATCATCCTGTCGGCCATCCTGCGATGAATGATGGATGGTAAGGCATCAATCGCATCGCGGTGCTACCCGTTTCTCAGTATTCGAGGCGGCAGCGACGCTTTAGCTCTCATAAACATCTAATGCTGACCGATCTAAGCAAGCCCAAAACGAGTACGGTAGCTAGAGAGCTGAAGATGATGGCGTTGCTGCTGCTGCTGCTGCTGCTGCTGCTACAGCTACTGGGAGTGGCCATTAATTTCCACCACTTGTCAGATTATTCATAATCCGATAGCATGCGTGCAAGCGCGCGTGTGTCTGTAGCTTTCTCTCCCTGGGGCGTGTAGTGTCAGTGATACCATTCTAATCGTCTGTGAGGTGTTTTTGATGTGCTGACTGGACTCTAGCATGAAGCCAACGTGCCAGACAACGCAGCGTTCCCTTCCGTTAGCCGATGGCGTTGTTCTACATTGTAGGACCCCGTCCCCAAACGTGGTGTGTGCTGTTTCCGGGCAAGTAACCACGTTTGCTACGCTGACCGAGTACAACATTGGCCGTGCAACGGTACAGTAACGATGGTGCAGCATACCATACGGATCGTTTCTGTAAATGGACCAAGCTGAACAGCATAGATAGCCAGAAGAAGTGAGGGATTCCAGGGAAGAATTCTCTACATTCGGTCCACCCCAATCCGCTCGCCTCAACTGCAATTCAATTTCGTAATGGCCGAGGAGATGCACCCCACTTTTGAGGACCCGGGGGAGAGTGGGACGAACCTTTTTCTTCCAACGAAATAAAATGGTGTCCAGCGCAAAGCATGGGAGGAAAAATTATTTCCAGATTATATTGTAGCATGATGCTGCTGCTACTAGTGCAGCATTTGTATCATTTACTATCTCGACTGTGAGTACGGTTTGGGAAACATCAGCGAAGGTCGCTGGTTCCGTGGCCATTGCCGAGTGGAATGTAATTTCGGGCTCTATATTGTATGACATTCGTGCATTATTCATGGAGTCGCATAATTCTTGGAAATTTTAACGACCCGTTCCTCCGCTTCGCAAACAAGTTCAATAACATGCTGAATCAATAAGCTTTTGGGAATGTTTTAATTTCTGCTCACCGATTGCTGTATGCTTTTGCTTTATTAGCAAAGCGAGCAAAGTACAGGAAAATGGTGGAAACATAATCCTTCAAGGTACGACTGTTGGAGAGTGTGTACTCTCGTCTTTGGCAGTGTCTACAATTGATAGCCCAGGAAGCGGTGGTACAGTGAATGAACGCGGTACACAAAGCCCTCCTTCGTGGCGCTGGTGATGGTTGGAAAAGCGAAATAAATTTCCCAGCACCAGCACACCTGCCCTTGTGACCGACGGCGTGGCCTGTGGAATTTTCTACGTTCCCGTAGTGGAACATTCCGCGTTAGCGTTCCGCTCGACGGAACGCAACGAGTTTGGAAAAGGGATTTCCCACCACTGTTTTGGGTTGTAATAGGATCGAAACATTCCTGGGCCGAATGTGCGCGCCTTTTTCTTCCGCAAAGGGAAGGTAGGAAAGGTAGGGAGTGAGCAATAAAGGAAGCGAATACTGCCTTTCCGCCTAATCGAGCACGCGGGCCCCCGGTCCCGGTCCGCCGGAAACGAAAATGTCGTTATGAAGTTCGCTGTCTGTGAATGTGTTGTGTGCTTGGCGCACCCTTGTGCATACCAGTCCCAACCGCCCCTCGGAAGGCTAACGAACTTGAATGAGTTTTTTATGTTTCCCATTGTCTTGGCGTTTGTCTTTCCAACATACCGGGGCACAGCAAGCCTAGCCGGAGACCTCAAATTTACGAGAAACATGCGAGTTTACCTCGACAGCGAGGGCGTGGGGCTTGGAAATCAATAAAGATGTGCAAAACCTTGATAACGACGAGAACCCGGGACTCAGATGGATGTGATAGAGCGGGCTTTTTCGGGACGAAGCACGAGGTAATTGTTGCAAAAATGCCACAAACCATACTTCTGTCATGTTTATCGTTGTGAGGGGCATCTTAATGACGCTTGATGCTAAAGGGTAAATGAATGTAAAGTATCAAGCAACCTCACAATGAAACTGTGGCTTCGAAGAAGCATTGCAGACTTTTGTAGACCTCGAGGCGGCTGGTCTTTGTGGAAGACGAACCGAGAGAGTGGAAGAAAGCGAGCGAGTTGCCACGAATTGTGGGCTAAAAATATAGCTTTACCCTAGAGGCGCCACTCGAGCGCCACTTTCTGATGCTCGAGAAGACAGAATGCAGAACCATGTTTCTGTGACACAGTGGGTGTGAAGCAATTTCATTGGAAAAGAGCTCCTGCACCGGTAGTGACGTCATGTGGAAAATATCCATCAAGTCAAAACAAAACACAAAAAATGCCGTTTGATGAGTTGATATTTCGAGGCCGAGCAAAGTAAGCCCGCAAGCGGCACATTAATTAGCTTAGCTTGGATCGTTAAAACTTCTCGCAACAATCGCCGAGTGTCGTGTAGTCCCCAGTGAAGGATTCTGAGATCAATTTCATTATCATCATTGCCGGTCTCCCCCGCGGCGTGGCCATTATCAGTGAGCGAGAGAGCATCAGCGAACTTACCGGTTGGTGGAATAAAGGCAAAGATAATCTTCCAGAACAGGGTGACAAAGTGCATGATGTAGTCCATGCAGCTGGGCGTCGGTGGATCCTCGCCTTCGTTATCACCGTCGTCATCGCCTGGAAGGGGATGTATCATGGATCATTAGTCGACTACCGGTTCAAGGGTGACGCTCAGGCACTACTTACCGGCGCTGACGGTGAGGGCTTCGACGAACTGTTCCTTCCAGGACGAGGTACCGATCAGAATGGAGGCGTTCGCACGCTGTACTAGTTTATCTACGGTGTTCTGTGGGAGAAATCGGAGCAAATGGGAGTAATGAGCCGGTTAGTTTCGTGGAAATCTTCAGAGAAAGGTATCGGGAACGGAAAAGTCGCGGCTGTAATCAGAGATCCTTGTTGTCACCGAGTGGAATGTACTTTTTGCTTGCTCACAATTCAAACTCATAAACAAGGCATGTTCTATCATTGCGGGGCCATTTCACTACATAATTTGGAATTGCATGGTTTTATTAAATATGCTTTTTGTGGTCAGAAAGTGAATGGCTATTCCAAAACAGGTCGCTGCGCCGGAAATGCGAAAGGATTTTCTTCGTTGCCTAAATCCGGTGATGGAGGCGCTCTTCGAAATGGAGGCGCCAGGTAACCGGTACTTTCAGGGGTTTTTAATAGCAATTTAAATGTCTAAATAACCAAGGGATCCCAAGCTGCATTATGTGGTGAATGTAGAAATGTTGAAAACATGTTTCTTCATTCAAAATTTCAAACACTACTGTCATTGCTGATTACCAATCTTCATTTCCATGCATCGAAGAAAATTACATAGAATATAAAATTAATGGCCAAATTCAACATTCATATATACCAAATTGTCCGCTTCCACCAGTTGAGTTTGCGACCCCTCTTTTATGGTATACTTAAATGCCCCTAAATGTAGATCATTAGTCGCTTGTACTAGCAAGTCCCCGAGCTTTGCGTTTGAGTACTCTCGACCTCGCTGGTGGTTCACTTCAGACCAACCAACGGTCGACTTCCAATCGACCGCAACCTTCGAGGATCCGTTATTATCGCGAAATCTACTTAATTAGGTTAGGGACTGTTTTGCTGGCCCGGTTTTTTTCGTCACCGGATGCCGGTGACGTGGATGCCTTTGTCCAAAGGTCCACCCCGTGAATGCGCGTGTATTTAAGTCACTCGATAAGTCGCAACCAAGACGTTGCTATCAGCTGCTGCCGATAAGCTTCCCTCCCTCGCACCGATCTCCTAAATCGAACGATTGGCCGGGAACCGGGAAGGGTTCCTTGCATCAGTACACCGTGGACAACACTGGCTCCATAATGGTGGCGTGGCTGTGGACGCTGTTCCTCAGCTCGTTCGGTAGTGCATCGTTGCTTCTGTGTTTTGTGTTTCTCCGGCGAAGGCGAACGTTCTGGCACCGCCATGGCATTCCCACGAGCAGTGAACCGGCGCACCTGCTGTACGGAAACGTGCGGGGCATTTCGACGGAGCATCACACGGCCACCATTCTGCAGCGGCTGTATCGCGAGTTTCGCACCCGGAAACTAGTGGCCGGTGGTTTTAATCTGTTCTTCTCTCCGGTGCTTCTTACCATCGATCCGGATCTCATCGAGCGGGTGTTGGTGAGCGATTTTAGCAAATTTCGGGACCGTGGCCTTTATGCGAACGCCACGGTTAATCCACTTACCAGCGGAACGCTGTTCTCACTGGCCGGTGAACAGTGGCAGCATCTGCGTCAGGTACTTGCCCCAGCACACGCCACCGTTAACATACGGGCCCTGTTTGCGGCCACGGTACGCAATGCCCAGGGTTTGGTTTCGTTCGTCGGTACCAGCGTTGGGCAGGGACTGGATTCACTGGAATGGACCGATCTGACCGCACGCTACACAACCGACGTGATCGGTAGCTGTATCGGTATCGATTGTCGTGCTATCCGGGAACCACATCGAGCAGAATTCCGTACCATGGGCCACCGAGCGTTCCGGTTCAGTGTGCGGCGAATGTGGAAGCTACGGTTCGGGTACACGTTCCGCCGGTTGGCCGATACGTTGCGTCTGTGCGTCAACGAATCGATCGTTGAGCGGTTCTTTCTGCAGCTCTGCCGCTCGACTGGACTTCACCGCGAGAGCTACCGGACGGTGAAGCGAGACTTTCTGCAGATACTGCTCGAGATGAGGGAACGTGGACTGCTGGATATGACGCAAGTGGCGGCCCAGTGTTACCAGTTCTTTATTGCCGGTTTCGAAACGTCGGCCACGCTGCTAAACTTTGCGCTGTACGAGCTGGCTCGGGATCCCGCGGTCCAGAAGCGACTGCGCGGTGCCATCCAACGTGCCCTCGATGAAACGGATGGTCAGCTGAGCTACGAGATGGTGATGTCATTTGACTACCTCGATCAGATTGTGAAAGGTAATCGCAGGCGTGCCGATGATCCACCGTCATGTTTTCATGTTTTTGCTTGCTCTCTCTCCCATCCCAGAAACGCTGCGGATGTACCCACCGGTAGACTTTCTGTTTCGAGTATCGAACGTAGACTACACGATACGGGACGTTGGTACGGTACCGCGAGGGACACTGTTCGTCGTACCGGTCCATGCCATCCACCACGATGCCCAGTACTATCCGCAACCGGAAAACTTCAATCCCGATCGGTTCTCCGACTCTCAACGGCGGCCGGCAAAGAACACGTTCCTTCCTTTCGGGCTTGGACCGCGACACTGTATCGGGGAGGAGTTTGCGCTGATGCTCGTCAAGGTCGGTCTGGTGGCGCTGGTGCGCGCATTCCGCTTCACACTCGACACAAACCGTATGCCGGCGAGCGGAGAGCCGATCGTCTTCAAGCCACGCTCACTGGTCCTAGCACCGACCGGTGGTATGTATCTGAGGGTGGAGCGCATTTGACCGACCGGACCAGTGTGCAAGTCATGTTGGCGGATGCGATTAGCTACGCGTGAGGTCCCCCACCCGCTCGCCCCTCCTCTATATTAACATCATATGTTCGTTCCCCTCCCACCCACGGATTGTGTACAAATAAACAAATGTATGTATGGAGCACCTCAGTGACTTTATCGGCATCTGAATCTTCGTATTACGCACTCGCACGGTTTGATGTGTGCATGTGTGTTGGTGTTGCTTGCGGTGGAGCGTTGCCATCGACAACACATCTACCACAACGGTCGACCAGTGATCATCGAACGTAAAATCTAGTAACCTTCGCTCGCGGTATCCATTTACAGTTTGCGGTGCGACGCTGGACAAGCAGCACGCACGAGAGAGATGGAGCCCGTGAGCGTGATTATCGCGGTGATTGCCTTGTGCGCGACGGTTGTGTATCTGTTCCTACGTCGGCAGCAAAACTACTGGAGAAGCCGCGGATTCCCTACGCTCCCGGAACAGCCACATCTACTGTACGGACACACGAAAGGCGTAAACACCCTGCGCCATGCATCGGCCGTCTCATCGGAGATCTATCAACGGTTCAAGCGTGATGGGGCTGCCTTCGGTGGCATCAACCTTATGATACTCCCCGTCGTAACACTCGTCGATCCGGACGTGATCAAGACGATTCTGGTGAAGGATTTCAACGTGTTCCACGATCGCGGTCTGTACACGGATGCGGACGCGGATCCACTGTCCGCGACGCTGTTCGCATTGGCTGGCAAATCGTGGCGTACGTTGCGCCACAAGCTAACCCCCACGTTCACGTCCGGTAAGATGAAGTTCATGTTCGGTACGATCCTTGGGGTGGCGGACGAACTGCACCGCTACATGGATGAGCACGCGGTACAGGGTGAGCTGGAGATGAAGGACATTCTGGTGCGCTTCACCACGGACATCATTGGGACGTGTGCGTTCGGGATTGAGTGCAACACGTTGCGCCATCCGGATTCGGAGTTTCTGAAGTATGGTCACCGGGTGTTTGAAAATACGACCTACAAAATGCTGAAAGTGATGTTTGCGATGACGCTGCCCAAGCTGGCGAAAAAGGTTGGCGTCAAAGTGACGGACACGGAACTGGAGACCTTCTTTCTTGGTATCGTGCGCGAAACGGTGGAACATCGGGAGAAGCATAATGTGCAGCGGAACGACTTTTTGAATCTGTTGATCGAGATCAAGAACAAGGGTTCGGTGCAGGAGGGAGGAGATGCAATTGCAGCGGAATCGGGTATGACAATGAACGAGCTGGCGGCGCAGGTGTTTATCTTTTTCCTCGCTGGATTCGAAACGTCCTCGACCACGATGAACTTTTGTCTGTACGAGCTCGTGAAGCATCCGGAGATACAGGAGCGGTTGCGCAACGAGATCAACGGTGCAATCGAAGCGAATGGAGGTCAATTGTCGTACGATGTGGTCATGAACATTCAATGTCTGGATCAAGTTATTAATGGTGAGTGAGTAGCGCCACGACATCGCTCCCGATCACTAATTGCCTTCTTCCAACGATAATATCATCCACACAGAGACTCTCCGCAAGTATCCGCCACTGGAAACGATTACACGCGCCCCGGAACGTGACTATACCGTGCCCGGCACTACGCACGTCATTCCGAAGGGGGCCATGATCCAGATACCGATCTATGGGCTACACCACGATCCGGAGTACTATCCCGATCCGGAACGGTTCGATCCGGATCGCTTCACGCCGGAGGAAGTGAAGAAAAGGCATCCGTATGTGTTCCTTCCGTTCGGTGAGGGTCCACGGAACTGTATTGGCCTGCGGTTTGGACTGATGCAGACGAAGGTGGGCCTGATAACGCTGCTCCGTAACTTCCGCTTCTCCGCAACCGATCGCACCCCCGAAAGCATGACGTTCATACCGAGTGTGTTTGTGCTGACGCCGGATAAGGGTAACTATCTGCAGGTTGATAAGTTGTAAAAAGGTGCCGAACGAGCTTAGGGTGTGGTTCTTGGCTCCAGCAGTTGGTTGCATTATGACCACCCACGCATGACACGCGGTGTATTGCGAGCTGCATTGCATCATCGCTCCAAAATAGGATGCGCCACCACCATATGGCTACTATGTTTACACGAATAAATGTTATTCGATGTTGCTATTCCTGGACGTGTTCGTGGTTGCTTGGTTTGTTTGGTATGAGCAGGTGGTGATGGTCGTGGTGGCGCTTCTCGCTTTGAGGTGCGGTCCCACGGTTGTGGTGTTGGTGAAACCCGTCACAGCCCCTGTCGACACTGGACTGTCTGCGCCGAAATATCTCGCCGGTCAGTTTTCGGGTGTCGTTCGAGCGGTGCGATGGGTGTTTTCAGTTCGGTGTTGTTGGCTTTCGTTGCGTTGCTTTCGCTCGTTTACTTTTATCTGCGCCAGAAGCATGCATTCTGGAGAAATCGTGGCTTTCCGTGTAAGCCCAATCCGAAGCTGCTGACCGGACACCTGGATCCTTCCGTGCACGGATCGTACGTCAATCAGGAGCTGTACCACTATGCGAAGGCACGTGGCGATCGGTACATTGGGATTAGCTTTTTCTTCATGCCGCTGGTGGTGATCTACGATTTGGAGCTCATCAAAACGATCCTCGTGAAGGATTTCAATGTGTTCCATGATCGCGGTATGTACAGCAACCCGAAGGCGGATCCACTGTCGGGCACTCTGTTCGCGATCGAAGGCCAAGAGTGGCGCACGCTGCGCCAGAAGCTCACTCCGACGTTCACGTCGGGCCGTATGAAGCAAATGTTCGGTACGATGTTGCTGGTGGCGGAACGGTTGCGTGAGGTACTGGGTGCGGCGGATCAGCAGACGTCCTTTTCGGCTGGGCGAGAGATGAAGGACGTGCTGGCACGATTCACCACCGACGTGATCGGAACGTGCGCTTTTGGCATCGAGTGTAACTCGCTGGCCGATCCGGACTCGGAGTTTCTACGGTACGGCAACAAGGTGTTCCAGTTCAAGCTGAGCTCGTTGCTAAAGTTCATCTTTATCATGATGTACATGGAAACGGCCAAGCGGCTGGGCATTAAGGGTACGGACGGTGATGTGGAAGCGTTTTTCATGAATCTGGTCCGGGAGACGGTCGAGCATCGGGAGAAGCACAACATTCAGCGGAACGATTTTTTGAATCTGCTGATCGAGATCAAGAACAAGGGTTCGTTACCTGAGCATGGACACGATGGTGCGACGGAAGGTGATGCCAGTGTCGCCGGCACTGAGCATGGTATGACGATGAACGAGCTTTCGGCTCAGGTGTTTATCTTTTTCCTCGCCGGATTCGAAACGTCCTCGACCACGATGAACTTCTGTTTGTACGAGCTGGCCAAAAATCAGGACATTCAGGAGCGCTTGCGTGAGGAGATCAACGGTGCAATCGAAGCAAACGGAGGTCAACTGACGTACGATGTGGTGATGAACATTCAGTACCTCGATCAAGTTATCAATGGTAAGCGGCACGCAAGGGATTGAAATGATCTGATGGCTACTTTGACCGGTCTGTTTTTTTTTCTCCACAGAAACGCTTCGCAAATATCCACCACTCGAGTCCGTGAATCGCTGCCCGGTACGGGATTACACGATTCCCGGCACGAATCACGTTATACCGCGCGGTGTCCTGGTGTCGGTCCCGATCTACGCCATCCATCACGATCCCGAGTACTACCCCGATCCGGAGCGCTTCGATCCGGATCGATTCACGGAGGAAGCGGTCAAGAATCGTGTCCCGTACACGTATCTTCCGTTCGGTGAGGGTCCTCGGATTTGCATCGGATTGCGCTTCGGGATGATGCAGGTGAAGGTGGGGCTCATTACGATGCTGCGTGACTTCCGGTTTCATCCCAGTAGCCAAACGCCGGATCGAATCACCTTCGACAAGAACATACTAATCCTTTCGCCCTCGAAGGGAAACTATCTGCATATCGAGAAGCTGTAAGGGATTCACAACCAGCTAAATGTACTTTGTCGAAAACATTCGCAATGAATTCATCAAATCATCCCTACGCTAGTCAGTCTTGCACTGCTTATCGTTGTTTCCAAATAAGGCGCGGCATTTTATCACCATCTGATAACGAAGATACGAGTCATAGGTTACTGCTGCTGTGTCATCAGCCTCCCTTTTACTAATCAGCGACGGTTTATGGTAGCCGCGGCAATGAAGATAACAGTTTCACTTCCATATAAGGGACGCACATCACATAATACACGTATCCTAGGTCAGGAATGTGGCCGTACTTAGAAAGAAGAATTCCGTTCCAGTGTCCATCTGTGTATTTGTGAGTCGCCCTCCCCTACGAGAGGGGGAGGTTGTTTTCGGGGATTCGAGATCGCAAATAAATGAATTTCGTGCAAGTCATCGTCACGGCGCGTAATGTGTTGATTGATTGAATTCACACGCACCAACACACATACACAGAGGTGCGAACAGCATAGCATTTGGGAGGGGGAGCGCGAAGTTTATAAAATGGGACCATCAGGTGGGGCCGGCTGCTAGTTTCGTTCCGCTCGTGAAGCAAGCAAGATGGAGCTGATAGGCTACGTGTTGACGGCGCTTTTGTTCGTGGTGTCCATTGCGTACCTGTACGTACGGAGCCGGCACAACTTTTGGCGTGACCGAGGCATTGCCTATCCACGGGAGCAACCGCATCTGCTGTATGGCCACATGAAGGGAGCGTTGGATGCGCGGCACGAGTGTCACATCAATCAGGAGCTGTACAACGATTACAAGCAGCGCGGTGAGCCGATCGGTGGAAAGAGTTTCTTCATCATTCCCAGTCTGATCGTGATCGAGCCCGAGCTGGTGAAGACGATTCTCGTGAAGGATTTCAATGTGTTCCACGATCGTGGTGTGTACAATGATGCGAAGGCGGATCCACTGTCGGCCCATCTGTTTGCGCTGGAGGGGCAACCGTGGCGTCTGTTGCGTCAGAAGCTCACTCCGACGTTCACGTCGGGCCGTATGAAGCAGATGTTCGGTACGATTCAGGAGGTAGCGGAGGAGTTCCGGAAGTATATGGAGGAGAACTGTGATCGGGAGGAGATCGAAATGAAGGACGTGCTGGCGCGCTTCACGACGGACGTGATCGGAACGTGCGCTTTTGGCATCGAGTGCAACACGCTGAAGAACCCGGACTCGGACTTCCGGAAGTACGGCAACAAGGTGTTCGAGCAGGATCTGCTGCTGATGGTGAAGTTCATCTTTGCCTCACTGTTCAAGGGCATTTCGCGGCGGATCGGTGTGAAGCTGACGGACGAGGGTGTGGAGCGGTTCTTCCTGCAGGTCGTCAAACAGACGGTCCAGTACCGGGAGATGAACAATGTGCAGCGGAACGATTTCATGAATCTGCTGCTGCAGATCAAGAACCAAGGGCAGCTTTCGGAGCAGGACGAGGTACAGCTTGGCAAGGGCGAAGCTGGTATGACGATGAATGAACTGGCGGCGCAGGTGTTTATTTTCTTCCTCGCTGGCTTTGAGACGTCCTCAACCACGATGAACTTCTGTTTGTACGAGCTGGCGAAGAATCCGGACATCCAGGAGCGATTGCGTGAGGAGATCAACCGTGCGGTCGAGGATAATGGTGACAAAGTGACGTACGATGTGGTGATGAACATCCAGTACCTCGACAACGTTATCAATGGTAAGGGATAAAGCTTTTGCCATGCCCTAAACCGATTGCATTAATCATCCCTTCCCATTCCCGTGCACTTCCAGAAACGCTACGCAAATACCCACCGGTTGAATCGTTGACGCGAGTGCCGGTCCGTGATTACACCATTCCCGGCACGAAGCATATCATCCCGAAGGACACGCTCGTACAGATACCGGTTTACGCATTGCACCATGACGAAGACCATTACCCCGAACCGGAGTCGTTCAACCCGGATCGCTTTTTGCCGGAAGAAATCCAGCGGCGTCATCCGTACGTGTTCTTGCCGTTCGGTGAGGGACCGCGTATCTGCATTGGGCTGCGATTTGGGGTGATGCAGGCCAAGCTTGGACTGATCACTTTGCTTCGTAATTTCCGCTTTGCGCCAACGTCCCGTACCCCCACGAAAATCGAGTTTGATCCCAAATCCTTCATTCTGTCACCAGTGACTGGTAATTTCCTGAAGGTTGATAAGATAGCGTAGTAAGCTGTTGCAGTGCGATAAGCCGGGTTGCGATTAGATTAAACCACACGCGTATCCAAGATAATACGTATTAAGCGCGTGTTTTAGACACAATCCTATGATGGCATGCGTGATGCACAATAAATGATTAGACTTACTTCAAACACAAAGAGAAGGAGAGAGAGGGCATATCAATTTGTTGGAAAATGTGTTTTTGCGCGCGAAATGTTGAATGTCATTGAATGACACAGCATCAAATGATGGCGAAGCTGGTGAAGCATTCATTAAGGCCACGAAGGTGTATGCTTCTGCTATTTTCATTACAAAATTAAACCAAAATATTCGAAAACACCACAACTACAAGCGCGGTGGCCGTTGAGTTGGTAGCAGCAGAAGAAGGAAAGCTAAAACTCCCGAAGAAAATGCGGGATAGGTCCAGAAAACCCCTTCAAAACAAAAATCCAATTCGTCACGCCTCACGTTCGAGTGCCATTGAACTCAAGCCCAGCCTCCCAGCTGAAGTGTTACGCATGAGTGGAATTAGCGCTTACTGGTCCCCCTTTGTGTGATTCGCTTTCGAGCTTTCGTCGCGAAATAATCCAAAACTGAATTGTGCCGACTCATGCTGCGGTCAGCTTCCCGGTAGGGATGACACAAACATGGCAATGGCGCGCGTAAGGTGGTGATCGAAGAAGCGTTCATCATTGCATCATAAATATGTTCTGTTGGCACCCTTACATCCATGACCGTAGGTATTGGGGTTTTTTGGTTGGCATAGCTATGTTGCCAAAAGCATAGCATAAGCTCCAGCTACAAGTTGGAGATCGTTTGCGCCAAAACTATGCCACTCACACACAGAGCCGCTGGAGAGCGTGCTTTGTGGGGAATGCTGAATGAGTTGGAAGTGTTTAGCTACGAGCAAAATTTGGCTGCGTCATGCTTAGCGCCGTTTGGTGTTGGTGTTTGGTCGCGCCTGTTGGCCTATAAAATGCTCAGCCCCCCGGTAGGTGCGCCTCAGTTAGGACACGGAAGTTGGCCTAAGGTGTGCGCACAAAATGGAAACGATTAGTGTGTTGTTGACGGGTTTTATCTTTCTCGTGTCGATCGTCTATCTGTACATACGGAGCCGGCATAACTACTGGAAGGACAACGGTGTACCGTACGCACCCAATCCGCACTTCTTCTTCGGCCACGTGAAGGGCCAGGCAAGGACGCGCCATGGAGCCGACATCAACCAGGAGCTGTACGAACAGTTCAAGCAACGGGGCCTTCCGTACGGCGGTATTAGCCTTTTCGTAATGCCCTCGTTGATTGTGGTGGATCCGGAGTTGATTAAGACGATCCTCGTGAAGGACTTTAATGTGTTCCACGATCGGGGTGTGTTTACGAACCCGAAGCATGATCCGTTCACCGGCAATCTGTTCGGTCTGGAGGGTAATCCGTGGCGTCTGTTGCGTCAGAAGCTAACGCCAACGTTCACGTCGGGTCGAATGAAGCAGATGTTCGGTACGATCTGGCAGGTAGCACTCGAGCTGGAGCAGTTCATGGAAGATAACCATCGGCAGCCGGAGGTGGAGATGAAGAACATCTTGGGACGCTTCTCGACGGATGTGATCGGGACGTGTGCGTTCGGGATCGAGTGTAACACGCTGAAGAATCCGAGCTCGGACTTCCGGAAGTATGGCAACAAGGCGTTCGAGGTGAATGGGGTACAGTTGATGAAGATTTTCTTCGCCGCATCGTATCCACGCATCGGCCGAAAGCTTGGCGTCACGGTCACGGATAGTGGGGTGACCAAGTTTTTCATGAACATCGTGGACGAAACGGTCCAGTACCGGGAGCAGAACGATGTGAAGCGAAATGATTTCATGAATCTGCTGCTGCAGATTAAAAACAAGGGAAAGCTAGATGATCAAAATGGTGCGACTGTCGGCAAGGGGGGTATTGGATTGTCTCGAGAAGAGCTGGCGGCGCAGGTGTTTATCTTCTTCCTCGCTGGATTTGAAACGTCCTCAACCACGATGAACTTTTGTTTGTACGAGCTTTCCAAGAATCCGGACATTCAGGAGCGCTTGCGTGAGGAGATCAATCGTGCGATCGACGAGAATGGTGGTGAAGTTACGTACGATGTGGTGATGAATATCCAGTACCTCGACAACGTCATCAATGGTAAGCTATGATCAGCGTCTGGTGGGTCGTATACCTAACTAACATCCATTCCATTGATTCAATTTGCAGAAACCCTTCGCAAGTACCCACCGGTTGAAACGTTGACACGGAAAACGTCGAAAGATTATCTGATCCCCGGTACGAAGCATGTCATTCCCGAGGGTACGATCGTGCAAATCCCGGCCTATGCCATCCAGCGTGATCCCGACCACTATCCCGATCCGGAACGGTTCGATCCGGATCGTTTCACACCGGAGGAGGTGAAGAAACGGCATCCGTACGTGTTTATTCCGTTCGGTGAGGGACCGCGTATCTGCATTGGGTTGCGGTTCGGGATGATGCAGACGAAGGTGGGCCTGATTACGCTTCTGCGCAAATTCCGATTTACGCCATCTCATCGCACTCCCGATAAGATAGTGTTTGATCCCAAAGTTTTCACACTGGCCCCTACTGGGGGAAGTTATTTGAAGGTGGAGAAGGTGGCCACGAAATGAATGAAATTCCGTCCGGCAGTCTCTAGGTAGACGTGTGCTAAGAGACATCAGTGTCAGGCAAATCCACAACTTTTATGTTTCGTTAGATAACATTTTATGAGCATCACGTTACGCAGCATAATCGCATTAGCATCATACGAAGGATGCTAAATGAGCATCATTCAAATATATGTTTATTTTATAACAAAGGATGAAAGCTTTTTAATCAAGAGCAGCATATTTTTATCGTCGCTTCTAATCGCAGGCAAAAAAAGATAACGCCGAAGGCAAAGACAACATCTTTATGTGATCTTTTGAAAATTGTGGAATTCAGAGAGATCAAGAAATTACTTTTTCTTTAAATTTCGAACGAATGTTTGTTATGAATCTACTCAAAAAAATTGATTGTGTTAAGAATAAGTGTTAAAATTATTAGAACTAAGATTGAAGGAATGAATTTATTATGTTTTTTAATGATTTATATGCTTTTTTAAAGTACACGAATTCAGTTGAATTACACTGAATTCGTGTACTTTAAACGCTGCTTTAGACGCATTTGATGTGTTTTAATGAAACATTTCCCTTTTCATTTATCTTATCGTACTTGTTATCGTTTAGCAGCACGATTACACAACGTACACAAGATTGCCTCGAGCCCCTTTTGTTTTTAGATAACAGATTACTTTGTTTTCCCCCCTAAAAAATTAATTAGTTTAGCTAATTACTACGGTATATTTGCCTTCTGTTGTATACTTTGATATGGTTTTATTTCGTAGCTTGGTAGAATGGTAGAAAAACTAGCATCTACCCCTGATGAATGATGGGACACGAATCCATCTCAACGCCGTCCGGGGTACAGGAGGGCTTTCGCACTAACACCACAGCACACGAATGGCACCAAGGGGTTTTCTTGAGGTATCTTGGTACAGTGACTTGTGAAAATGTGGCCAAATTTGATAGTCATCGTGGCGATCTAGCATCTCAACGTGCCCACAGCGTCGTGATAGGGTCAGAGTGTCTAGCGATGCGCCTGTATCGGTGACCGTAGCAGTTACTATAAAATGCTGAACTCCGGGAGCCGCCGCTCATTAAGGTGTCGGTGGTGGGAGGCTCAAGTTTGGCACCCGAAAAAAGGGACACTCGAGAGATGGAGCTGATCAATCTGGTGCTAGCGGGGTTCATTTTTGTCGTATCGGCGGCCTATTTCTTCCTGAGGAATAAGCACAACTACTGGAAGGACAATGGGATCCCGTACGCCCCGAACCCGCACATTCTGTTTGGCCATGCGAAGGGCCAGACCCAGACGAAGCACGGCGTAGAGGTCCATCAGGAATGGTATGAGTACTTTAAGAAGCAAGGAGTGCCGTACGGTGGCATTAGCCAGTTCATCGCCCCCGCTCTCATTGTGCTGGACCCGGACCTAGTGAAGCAGGTCCTAGTGAAGGATTTCAATGTGTTCCACGATCACGGTGTCTTTGTGAATGAAAAGGATGATCCACTATCGGCCCATCTGTTTGCGCTGGAGGGCACTCCGTGGCGTTTGTTGCGCCAGAAGCTAACGCCAACGTTCACGTCGGGGCGTATGAAGCAAATGTTCGGTACGATCTGGGAGGTGGGCCAGCATTTGGAGAAGTTTATGCTGGAAAACCACCGCCAGCCGGAGGTGGAGATGAAGGATATCTTGGGGCGCTTCACGACGGATGTGATCGGGACGTGTGCGTTCGGGATCGAGTGCAACACGCTCGACAATCCGGACTCGGATTTCCGAAAGTACGGCAACAAATCGTTCGAAATCAACCCGATGATTATGTTCAAGTTTTTCCTCGCATCGGCCTACCCCAAGCTTATCCGTGCGCTCAAGATGAAGATCACGTTCGACGATGTGGAGAGCTTTTTCCTCGGAATTGTGCGTGAAACGGTGGCATATCGTGAGAAGAACAATGTGAAGCGAAACGATTTCATGAATCTGCTGCTGCAGATCAAGAACAAGGGGAAGTTGGACGAGAACGACAACGAGGTCGTCGGTAAGGGTGAGGTTGGCATGACGAACGAAGAATTGGCGGCCCAGGCGTTCGTGTTTTTCATCGCCGGATTCGAGACTAGTTCGACCACGCAAAGTTTCTGTCTGTACGAGCTGGCGAAGAATCCGGACATCCAGGAGCGATTGCGTGAGGAGATCAACCGTGCGATCGGCGACAATGGTGGTCAAGTGACGTACGATGTGGTTATGGGCATCCAGTATCTGGATCAAGTTATCAATGGTAAGCAGTGGCAACGAAAGCACTGTTCAACCATTCAGATTCCACGTTGCTCATTTCCCTCTCTCGATCTCTCATTTACAGAAACGCTTCGAAAGTATCCGCCCGTTGAAGGACTGAACCGTGTAGCGGACGTCGATTATACCATTCCCGGAACGAAGCATGTCATTCCGAAACGCACACTGGTTCAGATCCCGGTGTACGCCCTTCAAAACGATCCCGACTTCTTCCCCGATCCGGAACGGTTCGATCCGGAACGGTTCCACCCGGAAGAGGTAAAGAAACGGCATCCTTATGTGTTCCTACCGTTCGGTGAGGGACCACGCATCTGCATCGGACTACGTTTTGGGCTGATGCAGACGAAGGTGGGCCTGATTACGCTCTTGCGCAAATTCCGGTTCTCACCCTCAGCCAACACTCCGACCAAGGTGACCTTCGATCCGAAAATGATCACCCTTTCGCCAATAAACGGAAACCATCTGAAGGTGGAGCTGTTGTAGTGAACTTCTGTGAAGAGTTGTTGCTATACTGTTTGTACCTTTACGCGATGTCGCGTCAGTGTTATCTAGGATATACGCTCTAGCGATGATATTATAACTTAAATAAACAACATTTAATTGAACAAGCCGTGACTTGAACATTTGTGTAAAATCACGACTCAACCAGTTCCTCGCTCTGCAGTTGCGCTTCTTATCAGCTCTGTTTCAGATGCACACGCGATGAGTTGACCAAATACACGCCATGATAAGCAGTGCACACGAGACGCTCCACTAGAGTGAACACGCGTATGACCGAGAGAAGTACACAGCGTACCTAATGATGTGCCGAATTTTTTTTTATTTTTATTTGCGAACTTTAAGGTCCTGAGTTGCGACCTCAAAACGGGAGTGGGTTTCGGTTCCGCTGCGATGACATAGCAAAACGTGGTTTGCCATTGCAGATAGCGAAAGATCAAAGATTTGTGTTTATTTTGTCTTCTCCCCTCCCAGCTACGCGCGTATAGCGTTATGCTACACCGCAACACCGCAACACATTCATGCGGTATCGGGAAGACAACCAAATTTTGAAGTACCGTGTCAGTGTGGTTGGGGCACCCCGCCTTCGAACGGAAGACCTTGGACGCTTTGGACAATGTGTGCACACCAAACCGCGAGCAGCGTTGTGTGAGCGTGAATTGCGTCTCCACTTTTTTTTGCCGTCTTCCCCCTCTCTATCAACAGGTTCGCTTTGAAGTGATCTTCGAGTTTTGGCACGACAGCCTCATTACGATGGCCGTTCAATAGCTTCGTTGGTTGATGATTGACGAAAGGGGTGTTGGTGCTTTGCTTTGCGCTGGAGGTTGCGTAATGGGTTTTTGATGAACATTCTCATTGATGAAATTGGAAGTTGATCTACGGTGAGTTAAAATGTTTAGACTTCCGGAATGTTCTTCTCCGTAAAGCGGGTTCTATAGCATCTGGCAAACAAATAGAAAATGTTGAGAAATAGATAAAAAAGGGGTCTGCGGGCCTAGGAACCGTGCCCCCGGGCCGATAATTCCATTATAATCCCACAGATTTGCCGGCTGCTTAGGCCGAAGTCTGGTTTGAAATTATGCAACGTTCCGTTATCATGTGAAATCATAGGGTGGTGGTCGTATGATAAGAATCATTCTTACGAAATCAGTCTGACTTCATCGAGTTTACGGTGTTCGATCACTTGGACTCACTCCACCAGTAGTATGATCTGAGTTGCTTAGCAAGGTGCCAGGACCGCGTGCCAGAGGCGTTCCGCACGATGCCGATCGTCGAGTTTTGGTTGGCACTAAGCGCAACCACCCTTCTGGTGGTTGGTTTCAGTTTGTGTCTATTGTTAGATAAACGACGATCGCTGTGGGTCGATCGACGGTTTCCGGGCACGGGCAGAACGGCACCCCTGTACGGTGATTACAGGACACTCGAGCACCGCATGTACACGAACCAGCGGCTGTATCGTGCGTTCAAGGCAAGAAGGTGGCCTATCGGCGGTGCGGTTCTCTATCTGACACCCTGTGTCATTCCTATCGACCGTGAAGTGATTGAGTACGTGCTGAGTGAGGAGTTTATCAAGCTTCCAACGATCCGGTGGAACCGTGAGTTGATCCGGAGTTGGCAAGAATTCGAAGACGCACACTATGAAGCATTGTTGGGTCTTATCGCTAAGGAAAGTGAAACGATTGCGACCAGTGTGAGCAGTTCGGAGGAGGGGCAGTGCGTGAAAGCCATCGTAGAACAATTCACAATGCGCATATTGATCCGGAGCGTATTTGGAACCAACTGTGATCATCAGTTAGAGACAGTGAAGCAGCTGCTCCTCGAGAATCGTACCAGTTTGTTGGAGAAGATCATTCAAACGGCTTTTCCAGGTTCAACCAATGTTCAGCAACTGCTGAATGTTTTCATCCCGAATGGAAACTCTAAATGGAGGCAGCTGATGAAAGAGCTGTTCACGAATGCATCAAACGATCGTGGGCCAAGCTTCCTCGCGTTTCTCAAACAGAAACAATCGGATGAGGATCTGCTCGGTATGGTGGCGCCCGATGACACTCAACACTCTTTACTGCACCTAATGCGAACTGTCTTCTACACCACGTCCGGAACGATCGTCGCGTGTTTGTACGAGCTCGCGCGCCATCATGACATACAAGATCGCCTGCACGCGGTGCTAAAAAACTGCGACAACTCAATGACGGATTACCTGGACAACGTGATCACGGGTGAGTTGCGTTTTGTTGTTCCTTTCACTTTACCAACACACGCGACGATCGCTCATTATCTCTGCTGCCTTTGCGGCTTCCTCTAGAAACGCTACGCAAGTATCCACCTCAGGATGAGATCTCCTTTACGTCGCTAACGAGCTGCCGGTTGCCGGAATGCGATCTAGTCATACCACGCAACACTCGGGTTATCATTCCAACGTATGCGCTTCATCGGGATGCGGACTGCTATCCAGATCCGATGCGCTTTGACCCGGAGCGCCCGGTAGCCACTTCCAGCCACTTTTATCATCCGCTGGGCGTAGATAGCGTTAACCTTGGATCCACCTTCGCTATGCTGATGGTAAGGGTGGCGCTGACTAAGCTGTTGCTGCACTGGCAGGTGGATGTATCGACGAGTACCCCGACCGAGCTGGACGCGTCTCCGGAATCTGCCCTGCCTTATCATCGAGGAAAGGTGGAGCTAGTGATAAGGAGATATGGAAGTAGCACGGCTTGTCAATAAATAGATCCTATATCTAGACTCCAGACCGTGAGGGTGCGATAATTGGTCGTCTTTATCTGATAAAAAAGAATGCCGAAATCATCTTTTGTGAGGTCAGTACCGTCAGTGCTCTAAGACAAAACTGATTTTAATTATAAAGCACCTTGTTGCGCTACTATTGGACGCGTACTCACACTAGCTGCTTTGAACATCATTAATCACAGGACAGATATCAATCGGCGATCAATCTTACTATAGCAGTACTGCAGCGATCGCTTGCCAATAAAAGGATGTGTTATGGTTTTAGATTAGGATAATCTAATCGGCCCCAATTTCCGGAAATCCCAGAACGCCATTTGACCATTCCTATAAAAAGCTTGCAGCGTCCGCCTTTCAGAGCATTCGGTAGTGGACGTGTAAGGAAGAATGATAATGTGGCTTCGTCTGTTCTCCACTGTCAGCTTGCTGACGGCCTGTGCCTTAGGTCAAACGGCGGTAGGTTAGGAAGATCGAATGGATTGAAGAATTCTAATACTAAGGAGGACGCGTTTCTACTTCTAGGATCGCCCCATTGTCAGTACTACAGCCGGTCAGGTGCAGGGTACGACGGAACAATGCGGTCTGTTCTGTACGTATTATTCGTTCAAAGGCATTCCCTACGCAGAACCACCACTCGGTGCACTCCGATTCAGTGATCCAGTAACAAAGGGTGCGTGGAGTGGTGTGCGGGATGCAAGCAGCCATGGAGCAACATGCCCATCGCAGGATATGGCACCGACAGAGAGTGAGGACTGTTTGTTCCTGAATGTCTACACTCCATCGCTGATCGGTACGCGACCGATCATGGTGTTTATCCCCGGTGGTGGCTACAGTGGTGGTTCCGGCGATGACGCCTTGTACGGTGGCGAGCACTTTATGGTCGAGGATGTGGTGATCGTTACCCTCAACTATCGTTTGGGTGCACTAGGATTCCTGAGTACGGGCGATCGCGCAGCGGCCGGTAACTGGGCTCTGAAGGATTGTATCGAGGCGCTACGCTGGGTGCAACGGAATGCTCTGGCGTTTGGTGGTGATCCAAGCAGTGTCACGATCTTTGGCCAATCGGCCGGTGGTGCACTCGTCCACATCCTTACACTCTCGCCTCTGAGCAGTGGATTATTCCAGAAAGCCATAGCTCACAGTGGATCGGCACTCAATTCCTGGGCAGTTCAAACGAACCCTCGGTTCTACGCGAATCGTCTAGCAAGCGCACTCGGTGTGCCTTCCGGAGACACGGTGGCCATGGTGAACGCTTTGCGCTCCATCCCATACCGCCAAATTGTTGCGCTCCAGAATAATTTATGGTTACTTAACGAGGTCGAGCAGCTAAGTCCACTCGATTTCGGTCCAGTCGTCGAACCGAGTGATACTCCTGGCGCAGTCGTTCTACCGCAGCTACCGATCGATATTATGGATGCTGGTACGTTCCAGCCCGTTCCACTCATGACTGGGTTCACCGATATGGACTCACTGTTGTTTACGCCCACCTGGAGCACAGTGAATCCGGGATTCTTTCAAACGTTCAACAATGATCCTCACCTGCTGGTACCGATCGTCTGGAACATTGCCCGTGGTAGCGCCGGATCGAGTGCCGTCAGCCAAGCCATCGCGCAGCACTACTGGCAGGGCCTACCGTTGACTTTCCCGCGTTTGGAACAATTCTCGCGCTACATGACCGATCTTCTGTATTCGTATGGAATAATAGAGACGGCACGGCGACACTCTCTTCGCACGCCGGTCTACGTCTACCAGTTCGCATACGTAGGAGATCTTAATTTGTACAGGCAATTGCTGGGTCCATTAATCGGTATCCCAGGTGCAGTCCACGCAGATGATCTGTGCTATCTGTTCGAATGTAAGTCACTCTCGGTCGGTGCGATTCCACCAACAAGCCATGCCATCACGGTGCGCAATCGTATGCTGCGGCTGTGGACCAACTTTGCCAAGTATGGGTACGTATAGGAAGCTGCCCCTTTGTGTGTATCGATCGATCGAACGATCGTTCATCGGTTGTTCCTCTTTTTCAGCAATCCAACTCCAACCGTGGATCCATTGCTGCAGAACATCAACTGGTCTCCTATTGCTAGCGGTACAGTGAACGTGGCACTTAACATCGCTCAGAACCTGGTCCCTGGTCCGAATCCCGTTGCCTCACGCTATAATCTTTGGCAGGATCTAGCTCAACGCTATGGCAACAATATTTTCCGTAATTAGTTCTGCATCCGTCCGCTATTGTGATCAGCTGTTGAGTAAATAAACGAGTTCTCTGAAAAGCAATTTAAATAATATCCCTACTGTATGTGGACCTTCCTCTATAAAATCTCGTTTACGCCACGAACAAGCTGTCGGTAACGAGTACCACGGGCGAACTGGAATCTGTCATGACTTATCAACGAGGAAAAGTGGGGCTAGTGATAAGGGTATATGGAAGTAGCAGCGCTTGTCAACAAATAGATACGATATCTTCTCAGCATCGATGTCACGAGACCGTGATGGTGCTATAACTGGTCGTCTTTATCTTGAACCGATAGAGGCGAATGCCGAAAGTGCTCTAAGACAAAACTGATTTCCAAAATGTTCCAGTGTTTTTGGTTTACCATTCGCTTCGCACTCATATTAGCTGTTATCATCACTTTATTCATTATCATTAATCACAGGTCAGGTATTAACAGGAGATTAATCTCACTACAGTTGTACCTCATCGACCGCTTGCCAATAAAATGATATGTTATGGTTTCAGATTAGGATAATCTAATCAGCTCCAATTTCCGGAAATCCCAGAACGAATTTCGACCACTCATATAAAAGCCTTAAATTGTCCGCCTTACAGAGCATTCGGTAGTGGACGTGTAAGGAAGAAATATAATGTGGCTTCGTCTGTTCTTCACTGTCAGCTTGCTGACGGCCTGTGCCTTAGGTCAAACGGCGGTAGGTTAGGAAGATCGAATGGATTGAAGAATTCTAATACTAAGGAGGACGCGTTTCTACTTCTAGGATCGCCCCATTGTCAGTACTACAGCCGGTCAGGTGCAGGGTACGACGGAACAATGCGGTCTGTTCTGTACGTATTATTCGTTCAAAGGCATTCCCTACGCAGAACCACCACTCGGTGCACTCCGATTCAGTGATCCAGTAACAAAGGGTGCGTGGAGTGGTGTGCGGGATGCAAGCAGCCATGGAGCAACATGCCCATCGCAGGATATGGCACCGACAGAGAGTGAGGACTGTTTGTTCCTGAATGTCTACACACCATCGCTGATCGGTACGCGACCGATCATGGTGTTTATCACCGGTGGTGCCTACAGTGGTGGTTCCGGTGATGACGCGTTGTACGGTGGAGAGCACTTTATGGTCGAGGATGTGGTGATCGTGACCATCAACTATCGTTTGGGTGCACTAGGATTTCTGAGTACGGGCGATCGAGCAGCGGCCGGTAACTGGGCTCTGAAGGATTGTATCGAGGCGCTACGCTGGGTACAACGGAATGCTCTGGCGTTTGGTGGTGATCCAAACAGTGTCACGATCTTTGGCCAATCGGCCGGTGGTGCAATCGTCCATTTCCTTACGCTCTCACCACTCAGCAGTGGATTATTCCAGAAGGCCATAGCTCACAGTGGATCGGCGCTCAATTCCTGGGCAGTTCAAACGAACCCTCGATTCTACGCGAATCGTCTAGCAGACGCGCTCGGTGTGCCTTCCGGAGACACGGTGGCCATGGTGAACGCTTTGCGCTCCATCCCATACCGCCAAATTGTTGCACTGCAAGAGAATATAGTGACACTTCCCGGAGGAGCACTGCTAAGACCGATTGATTTCGGTCCAGTCGTCGAACCGAGTGATACTCCTGGAGCTGTCTTTTTATCCCAGCTACCGATCGATATCATCGACTCCGGTACATTCCAGCCCGTTCCACTCATGACTGGGTTCACTGATATGGACTCGCTGATGTTTACGCTCACCTGGAGTGCAGTGAATCCGTCGTTTTTCGAAACATTTAACAATGATCCTCACCTGCTGGTACCGATCGTCTGGAACATTGCCCGTGGTAGCGCCGGATCGAGTGCCGTCAGCCAAGCCATCGCGCAGTATTATTGGCAGGGTCAATCGCTGTCTTTCGTGCAGCTGGAACCGTTCTCGCGCTACATGACCGATCATCTGTTTGCTTATGGTGTGCTAGAGACGGCACGGAGGCACTCCCTTCGCACGCAGGTTTACGTCTACCAATTCGCGTACGAAGGAGATCTTAATCTGGTCAAGCAGTCGCTGGGTTCACCAATCGGTATCCCTGGTGCCGTTCATGGCGACGATCTATGTTATCTGTTCGAACCGAAGTCACTCTTGGTCGGTGCGATTCCACCAACAAGCCATGCCATCACGGTGCGCAATCGTATGCTGCGGCTGTGGACCAACTTTGCCAAGTATGGGTACGTATAGGAAGCTCCCCCTTGTGTGTATCGATCGATCGAACGATCGTTCATCGGTTGTTCCTCTTTTTCAGCAATCCAACTCCAACCGTGGATCCATTGCTGCAGAACATCAACTGGTCTCCTATTGCTAGCGGTACAGTGAACGTGGCACTCAACATCGCTCAGAACCTGGTCCCTGGTCCGAATCCCGTTGCCTCACGCTATAATCTTTGGCAGGATCTAGCTCAACGCTATGGCAACAATATTTTCCGTAATTAGTTCTGCATCCGTCCGCTATTGTGATCAGCTGTTGAGTAAATAAACGAGTTCTCTGAAAAGCAATTTAAATAATATCCCTACTGTATGTGGACCTTCCTCTATAAAATCTCTTTTACGCCACGAACAAGCTGTCGGTAACGAGTACCACGGGCGAACTGGAATCTGTCATGACTTATCAACGAGGAAAAGTGGGGCTAGTGATAAGGGTATATGGAAGTAGCAGCGCTTGTCAACAAATAGATACGATATCTTCTCAGCATCGATGTCACGAGACCGTGATGGTGCTATAACTGGTCGTCTTTATCTTGAACCGATAGAGGCGAATGCCGAAAGTGCTCTAAGACAAAACTGATTTCCAAAATGTTCCAGTGTTTTTGGTTTACCATTCGCTTCGCACTCATATTAGCTGTTATCATCACTTTATTCATTATCATTAATCACAGGTCAGGTATTAACAGGAGATTAATCTCACTACAGTTGTACCTCATCGACCGCTTGCCAATAAAATGATATGTTATGGTTTCAGATTAGGATAATCTAATCAGCTCCAATTTCCGGAAATCCCAGAACGAATTTCGACCACTCATATAAAAGCCTTAAATTGTCCGCCTTACAGAGCATTCGGTAGTGGACGTGTAAGGAAGAAATATAATGTGGCTTCGTCTGTTCTTCACTGTCAGCTTGCTGACGGCCTGTGCCTTAGGTCAAACGGCGGTAGGTTAGGAAGATCGAATGGATTGAAGAATTCTAATACTAAGGAGGACGCGTTTCTACTTCTAGGATCGCCCCATTGTCAGTACTACAGCCGGTCAGGTGCAGGGTACGACGGAACAATGCGGTCTGTTCTGTACGTATTATTCGTTCAAAGGTATTCCCTACGCAGAACCACCACTCGGTGCACTCCGATTCAGTGATCCAGTAACAAAGGGTGCGTGGAGTGGTGTGCGGGATGCAAGCAGCCATGGAGCAACATGCCCATCGCAGGATATGGCACCGACAGAGAGTGAGGACTGTTTGTTCCTGAATGTCTACACTCCATCGCTGATCGGTACGCGACCGATCATGGTGTTTATCCCCGGTGGTGGCTACAGTGGTGGTTCCGGCGATGACGCCTTGTACGGTGGCGAGCACTTTATGGTCGAGGATGTGGTGATCGTTACCCTCAACTATCGTTTGGGTGCACTAGGATTCCTAAGTACGGGCGATCGCGCAGCGGCCGGTAACTGGGCTCTGAAGGATTGTATCGAGGCGCTACGCTGGGTGCAACGGAATGCTCTGGCGTTTGGTGGTGATCCAAGCAGTGTCACGATCTTTGGCCAATCGGCCGGTGGTGCAATCGTCCACATCCTTACGCTCTCACCACTGAGTACTGGATTATTCCAGAAAGCCATAGCCCAGAGTGGAGTAGCGCTCAATTCTTGGTCGTTTCAAACGAACCCTCGATTCTACGCGAATCGTTTAGCGAACGCGCTCGGTGTACCTTCCGGAGACACGGTGGCCATGGTGAACGCTTTGCGCTCCATCCCGTATCGACAGATCGTTGCACTGCAAGATAATATAGTGACACTTCCTTCCGCCTCACTATTAAGTCCGATTGATTTCGGTCCAGTCGTCGAACCGAGTGATACTCCTGGGTTGATCGTTCTACCGCAGCTACCGATCGATATTATGGATGCTGGTACGTTCCAGCCCGTTCCACTCATGGCCGGATTCACCGATATGGACTCTCTGATGTTTACGCTCACCTGGAGCTTACTGAATCCGGCGTTCTTTGAACCGTTCAACAATGATCCTCACCTGCTGGTACCGAACGTCTGGAACGTTGCTCGTGGTAGCGCAGGATCGAGTGCCGTCAGTCAAGCCATCGCGCAGCACTACTGGCAGGGTCAACCGCTGTCTTTCGTCCAGCTGGAACCATTCACGCGCTACATGACCGATCTTTTTTATTCGTATGGAATAATAGAGACGGCACGGCGACACTCCCTCCGTACGCCGGTTTACGTCTACCAATTCGCGTACGAAGGAGATCTTAATCTGGTCAGGCAATCGCTAGGCCCACTAATCAGTATCCCAGGAGCGATCCACGGAGATGATCTGTGTTATCTGTTCGAACCGAAGTCACTCTCGGTCGGTGCGATTCCACCAACAAGCCATGCCATCACGGTGCGCAATCGTATGCTGCGGCTGTGGACCAACTTTGCCAAGTATGGGTACGTATAGGAAGCTCCCCCTTTGTGTGTATCGATCGATCGAACGATCGTTCATCGGTTGTTCCTCTTTTTCAGCAATCCAACTCCAACCGTGGATCCATTGCTGCAGAACATCAACTGGTCTCCTATTGCTAGCGGTACAGTGAACGTGGCACTCAACATCGCTCAGAACCTGGTCCCTGGTCCGAATCCCGTTGCCTCACGCTATAATCTTTGGCAGGATCTGGCACAACGCTACGGGAACAACATTTTTCGTAGCTAGATCCGTCCACCATCGTGTGCAGCTGTTGAGTAAATAAACGATTTCCCCAGACCACGTCGGAACAAAGGTCGAGATAAGCAACCAGTGTGTGCGTGTTTACGTGACTAATACCCCAGGTCTTAAGCGATTTAACATGGGCCGCTGGGTCGGTTGGCGGAGTGTTGGTTAATCGATCGATTGTGAGGCAGTCGACGCACTGCAGCAGTGCAGATATCTCTACCCGCTAGTGCTATCTCGCCTTCGTTACCGTGCGGATCGTTGTGTCGTTGTTCGTTCATAGCAACCGCGTCACGATGATTGGGGTTCTTTTGGTGCTACTGGCTACGGCCGCTGGACTGCTGTATCACTTCGCCCAGCGACGTTTCCAGTACTGGAGTGATCGTGGCGTTCCTCAGCTCGATGGATCACTACCGATGGGCAGCATGAAGGGGATAGGCCGTGAGCTGAGCATGAACGATCTGCTCGATCGCGTGTACTATCGCTTCCACAAGCAGTCACCGGTAGCCGGACTTTACTTTCTCATCAATCCGGTACTCCTCATGCTCGATCTGGATGTCGTGAAGCAGGTGCTGGTAAAGGATTTTAACAGTTTTCACGATCGCGGTATGTACGTGAACGAGCGGGACGATCCGATGTCCGGGCATCTGTTTTCGATCGGTGGTGAACGGTGGCGCTATCTGAGGAACAAGCTTAGCCCCACCTTTACCTCCGGCAAGATCAAACAGATGTTCGGTACGATCCAGGAGATCGGTGGTGAGTTCCTGTCCACGGTTGAGGGGCATATGGACAGGGGAGAGCCACTCGATATGAAACAACTGGCCCAGTGGTTCACCTGTGATGTGGTGGGTTCGTGCGCATTCGGCATTCAGTGTGGTTCGCTCAAGAACGGTGGCTCCGAGTTGCTCGAGATCGGTAGCCGAGTGTTCCGGCAGACACCGCCCCGTATGCTGTACAACATAGCGGTGTCCACGTTCCCGAGTCTTTCCCGTGCCCTTGGTTTGCCACTGTTTCCGAAAGACTTTCGAACGTACTTCCGTGAGATGGTCCGATCGACGGTTGAACACCGGGAGCAGCATCAGATCGAGCGGAACGATTTTCTCAATCTGCTCATTCATTTGAAGAATCGCGGACGACTTGAGCCGACCAACGAGGAACCCGGGGACACGGAGGCCGTCGGCGAGCTAGGGCAGTCCGAGACCGACTCCGAGAAGCTCACCCTGGACGAGGTGTCGGCGCAATCGTTCGTGTTTTTCTTCGCCGGCTTCGAAACGTCTTCGACGACGCTCACTTTTGCCCTGTTTCTGCTCGCTAGCCATCCGGAAGAGCAGGAACGGTGTCGGAAAGAGATACTGGATAAGCTGGCCAGCGATGGGACCGGTGAACATTCCATCACGTACGAGGCACTCAAGCAGATGACCTACCTGGACCAAGTGATCTACGGTAGGTGTTCCTAGGGCTCACGATGTTCTGACGGTCATCACGCCAATAATCTTCTCTCTTCCCGTTTTAGAGACACTTCGCATCTATCCCGCGGTTGGTTTGTTGATGCGCGTCGTCTCGAAACGCGTCCATCTAGAAGCGGCCAACGTGACGCTTGAAAAGGGCACAAAGGTGATGATACCGGTCAATGCGATCCATCACGATCCCGAGCTGTACCCGGAGCCGTACAGCTTCCGACCGGAGCGATTCACCCCGGAGGCGATCAAGGAGCGTCACTCGCACGCCTACCTTCCATTCGGCGATGGACCACGGAACTGTATCGGTATGCGATTCGGACTGCTGGAGGTGAAGTTCGGAATTGTGCAGCTGCTGAGCAAGCTACGGTTCACCGTGCACCCGAAAACGTCGCTACCACTACGGATGGCCAAAAATTCGGGCTTCCTCGAGGCCGAAGGCGGTATCTGGTTGAGCGCTACACGATTGTAGCGCGCATACCGGACCACACCCAATCCGTTTCCCTCTAGCAAGACAGCATAATATATTTTAAGACAGAACAGCCTCAACTTTGACTACATTTAAGGGGGACGTGCTTGGATTAAAATAGAAATTTGATAATCGAATTGCCGGAACGCGACCATCCACCCCATGGGGTGCGGTTCTACGCAGTTCATAAACCGCAAACCGTGGAATGTGTTGTGCTATCTTGTGTCGAGTTGTGGGTCGGGCGACGAGAAGGGCAAACCAATTGAGATGACCAAACCAAACGATATCTGGTAGCGCCCGCAGCGCCACAGTGTGTGGTCGTATGCGTGTGTGCGAGTTTGCACAAGTCACTGGCACGCACCACCACCACTGGCAGCATCGAGCATTCGCGCATGAGGGACCACAACCAACCCCAGATCGAGAATATCATCATTCCAAGCCGCTCAGTCTGTGTCTGACATTGAGCAAGGCCAGTAGGGGCCGCTGCGCCGTCAGTAAACGTATCGCTTGTGTTAAACCGTGTACGATGGATTACATCAGCGTGTTGCTGTATCTGGTGTTGCCCATTTTGGGCCTCGGGTATTATTACACCCGGCAGCTGTACAGCTACTGGAGCGCCCGTGGAATACCGCAGCTGGAAGCCTCGTTCCCGGTCGGCAACATGAAGGATGTGGGGCGGAAACTGCACTTCAATGACGTCATGAAGGTGGCCTACGATATGGGCAAATCGCTCGGCAAACCGTTCGTCGGACTCTACTTCATGCTCAAGCCGGTGCTGATCCTCACCGATCTCGACATGGTGAAGCGAGTGTTGGTGAAGGATTTTAACAGCTTTCACGATCGGGGATTGTACGTGAACGAGCGAGATGATCCCCTGTCCGGGCATCTGTTTGCGATCGATGGCGAACGGTGGCGCTATCTGAGGAACAAGCTTAGCCCCACCTTTACCTCCGGCAAGATCAAGCAAATGTTTGTGACGATCCGTGAGATTGGCGACGAGTTTCTCGGTTCGGTCACCAAGTACGTGGAGCGCAATGAACCGATCGATATTAAGCTGCTGTGTCAGTGCTTCACCTGTGATGTGGTGGGCTCGTGTGCGTTCGGATTGCAGTGTAACTCGCTGAAGAATGAAGGATCAAAGTTGCTCACGATTGGCGATGAAGTGTTTAAGCCACCGGCGTGGCGCAACATGTACACATTTCTGTTGATATCTTTGAAGGAGTTGGCCTACAAGTTACATCTACGAGCTTTGCCAAATAGCGTAACGGAGTACTTCTCAGGTTTGGTGAGCGATACGGTCGCACATCGAGAGAAGAACCTGATCGAGCGGCCCGATTTCCTGAACATGCTGATCCAGCTCAAGAACAAGGGTACGGTCGAGGGGGATGCACCGGGAACCGGGGCGGATCACGAGAAGCTTACGCTGAACGAGGTGTCCGCGCAAGCATTCGTGTTCTTCTTCGCCGGGTTCGAAACGTCCTCGACGACGCTATCGTTTGCACTGTTCGAGCTGGCCAACAACCCGGAAATCCAGGAGAAGGTACGGGAGGAGGTGATCGGTAAGCTGCAGCAACACGACAACCAGATCACGTACGAAGCACTAAAGGAGATGACGTACCTCGATCAGGTCATCAATGGTAAGACCAAACCATCAATCGGTTATGAACGATTTTTTTTCATGTCATTTCATCTCTTCCTCGGTCAGAAACCCTGCGCATGTACCCACCGGTGCCACAATTGGTCCGAGTTGCCACGAAACCTTACGCGGTGGACTCGGAGAAAATAACGCTCGAGAGGGACTCCATGTTGATGATACCGATCTATGCGATCCATCACGATCCCAACATCTACCCCAACCCGCACGTATTCGATCCGGATCGTTTTACGTCGGAAGCCGTCCATGCACGTCACACAAATGCGTTCCTTCCGTTCGGTGATGGACCACGGAACTGTATCGGTATGCGATTCGGACTGCTGGAGGTAAAGTTCGGAATTGTGCAGCTGCTGAGCAAGCTACGGTTCACGGTGAGCTCGCGAATGCAAATGCCCTTGCAAATATCTAAGGCAGCCTCGATTCTCGAAGCCGAAGGTGGCATCTGGCTGAACGGTACCAAGCTGTAGCGGAGAGCCTATCGGTGCCGTGAGTGCAATACTAACTAACTAACAATTAACGTGCTGAAACTGGCATGGCACCGGGCCGTCGCTCTAACATTACTTACAATGGAAACGATCCTGTCAATGTGTGACTGTTCCGCGATGTGAAATGAAGAAAATGAAATAAATGGAAATTATAACGCCACTGACAGAACACGTACATCGTAAACACATAAACACGTAAGACGGCGCAAAAGGAAACGAGTCCAGAGTGATTGATTAGAAGTAGGCTAATTAATATACGCAGCCCCCGAGGTTTGCGGTCGTATCGAGAGAAGTTCAATTTGCAAATTAGAATGAATACATCATTTCAGCCTTTCCTGGTGCGATTCTTTCGCCACAACCAACACCACGAACATCCATCATCGACCAAGCAGCAGGAGGAGGAGTAGGAACCAGGAAAGAGGGACGATGGTCACGTATGGCCATTAATCAAATGTCATTCCGCCGCCCACAGTCACACATTCCGGCGGTTCCGTCTAAGCAAATTTTTGCTGCTTCCTGCCAATCTATTGTTCCATGTCTGCATTGTCAGCTCCAAACAATAAATTACAATTAATATTCCAGAATTCACGCCCGGCTCATTGGTCCCTATAGCCCGATGTTCCTGGTGTGTCAGGTGAGGATTGTGACGATGGTGAGTTATCAATAGAAACGGACCACCGGAGCACCGGTAATGTCACTGTTGGGTGGGGCAATCGGGACGCTCCGAGAAGCTCCGACAAATTGACGTGCCCGCCAAGTGGGAACACCAAGAAGGAGAAGGTCAGAACGGGCGCGCGCCAGAGAGCAAAGTGCTTACGCGTTCGCCTCGAGCTAGACGATAAATTTTGTCGAATCAATAGGGTGTGCGCGACAGCACGCCGCGGCAGTACTACCTTCCAGCCTGGTAGCCAACGACAAAGCCATTGTTGGGCGCAGTCAGGTAGGTTGCAAAGGGAGGTATTTCATTTTCCCGCAGGAAATGTGTTTCCATTCATTCATTGGCTGTGACGGCCGTTTCGGGAGGGTCGTGAGGTTTCACCGCATCGGAGCGCCGGTAGCCGTCGTCATTCGCGAGTCCTTCGAGTGCCGACGAATAAACTAGAATCGTTGCGCTGAAATGGAAGTAATATGTCTTCCCTCTCTCCCCAGGTTGCGCATCCCCCTCGGGGGAGGCACATGGTGATCGTTCAAGGTATGCATTTGGTAGCTGGCACCGAAAGCGAGCGACCTGTCCTGGATGAAGGTGGAGTGATGTGCCGAAATTGAATTAAATTTTATTCGCTACCATTTTGCATGCCCGATGGCGTAG